>NC_135218.1:13494357-13704357 GCF_052324685.1 Brachyhypopomus gauderio
GGGCCTCCAGCAGTGGGACACATCCCGTTTGGTGGAGCCAGAGTCCTGAATGACACGCGAGGAGCATGCTTAGCCCCCCCCCCTTCCTCCTTCCCAAGTCTGCACACGTTTGCATCCAGTTCCAGTTCCTAATGGGTACAGATGTCTTAACCCCACAGCAGATAACAGCTTTAACACATCCAAAGCCATGAAACGGCTCGCTTTGTACATAAAGCTCCTTTAGACCAACTGAGGGTGCACCAATAGCTTTTCTGAGCTGTTTTCTTTTGTTTTTTCTTAATACACCAACACAAGGATCCATCTTGTGTGAGGCGAACCAGCACCATCTGCTTCAGTGTCGCTGCAGACTGCTGGCTGGTGTCCGGCAGTGGCCCGGTGTCCAGCGGCACGCCCCCGTGTGGCAGTCCATGGAAGTACCCGCCTTCCCTGTGGACAAGTCCACCGCTAGCCTGTTTATCATCTGTGTCTCACAGACAAGGGGAAACTAGGGAGGAACTGTGCAGAAACAGGTCACCCTCTTTGTAACATGCTCATAGAGCAGGAGGGGCTCCTCGTATTGTGTTGGAAAGTGAAGTGATTAGTATTCTTCTACCAGCTATGGTGTGTTGGGCAGATCGAAAGACGTAGCCTGTGAGGATTCGGTCTCAAATGGTGCTATCATGTGATTGAACTTGTGATCAGGGCAGGGCTTCAGTGTCAGGTTCCAGCACAAAAAGGGTGCATTAATATTATAAAAGATTCATGCAGGTCCACAGCAACTTAATTGCTTGATTAAATGAAAAAATTACCAGAGATCATGAATGCACAGCAGGTGAGCTCATTCTGCCCCTTAGCACAGACACTTTTCTCCTTTAATGAATACAGCCGTGCATTATATTGACTAAGAAAATCAAGGAAAGTCAAATTTGTGTGAAATGAAAATCAAAACGTGATTGAGACCAAAGACAGTAATGCTGCTCATGGTACTATTGCATGTGATGAACTATATATAAAACCTAAAACTATAATGTATATACAATTCCTCCCATGTGATGTAGAGCTTCATAGTTATTAGACCAAATTGCGCTACAACCAGCTGTTATTTCTCTCTATATTTTATAAAATATCTGGATATTCTTTGGCAAATCTCATGAGGTGCAAATCTCATGTCCAGGAGCAGATCTCATGTCCAGGAGCAGATCTCAAGTCCAGGAGCAGACCTCAAGTCCAGGAGCAGATCTTTGTTATTGTATAGGTGCTCAGTGGACTGACGCCATGCAGACTGCACCTCCACACGTCCTGTAGAGCAGGACTGTGCTGAAATATAACAATGGTGTTTCATGACTTGCCTAATGATTTTGTCTTGAAAGGGCCTGCTTACAATTCTAATAAAAGAACCAACATAGCTTAAAAACTATGAAAATCCCTTAGTGATGATTCTTTTGTCAATAAACATACTAATAATGTCATACCCTTCTTTGCATAGAAGCACCATGCACAACAGGTAACCATTACAAGGCCTCTTAAGGGCTGAGGTCCAAAGGAAGAGCTTTAGTTTCATGACCCACGATGCGAGAGCTGCATCCTATATTTCACATCCATATAGAGCTAATCCTGGTCTTACTGCAGGGTAACCTGGGGTCATTTGATGCTGCATCATCTTTGGCTCCTGATTATATAAAACAGAGATTACACTGGGCTGACATAAACATGAGGAGAGACCTCAGCAGTGAACGGTGTTCACATCAGTAATCTTCTGGTGCTTAACTTCCAGGAGGGATTTGTATCACGAGTCTGCCTAAGCACTCCTATTCCGTCATAAGTTCAGGCCTTCCTGATACGCTGGCACATGTAAGATCTCCATCAGTCGTGCTGCACCGGACGTGCTGCTTGCACCACCGCTGGACCCAGGATGCTTCTCCATGCACTGTGGCCCTCCGGCCAGACACTGTGTGGAGCCGTATGGGCTTGTGGAGGAATGGACCAGACATGCATGGAGACACGTGGTCTACAGTCCAGGACTGTAAACCTAGAAATGCCTTTGGTAGCACTGCCTAATAAAGTGGCCAGTGCACCGCCTCCAGCTGTTTGGAATAAATTGGCAGGTGGTGGAATATACGTATACATACATTCAAGCATATAAATGTGTGCACATGTACACACACACACACACACACACACACACACACACACACACACACACACACACACACACACACACACACACACCTAAATTGTATTTAAAAAGCAAAAATGTCTGAACCGTGTCCTTACCAAAACATAATCATTCCAAACATGATCCAACTTTATCAGTGGTAGTCCACCTGTCCCCCTGGTGACTGAGCTGGACTGGGTAAGACTGTCTCCAGTTAGACACTGGACTGGGTAGGACTGTCTCCTGTTAGACACTGGACTGGGTAGGACTGTCTCCTGTTAGACACTGGACTGGGTAAGACTGTCTCCTGTTAGACACTGGACTGGGTAAGGCTGTCTCCTGTTAGACACTGGACTGGGTAAGACTGTCTCCTGTTAGACACTGGACTGGGTAAGGCTGTCTCCTGTTAGACACTGGACTGGGAAAGGCTGTCTCCTGTTAGACACTGGACTGAGTAGGACTGTCTCCTGTTAGACACTGGACTGGGTAGGACTGTCTCCTGTTAGACACTGGACTGGGTAAGACTGTCTCCTGTTAGACACTGGACTGAGTAGGACTGTCTCCTGTTAGGCACTGGACTGGGTAAGACTGTCTCCTGTTATACACTGGACTGGGTAGGACTGTCTCCTGTTAGACACTGGACTGGGTAAGACTGTCTCCTGTTAGACACTGGACTGGGACAGAAAAGCCAAGGTTTAAATGTTCTTGTGCTCATTCTGTAAATGACTGTCCATTTGATTTATAGTGATGATTGTAAATATAATTGTGGTGTGATATCTGTAATGCTACACATGGTAGTTACACAGTGCTGCACATAGAGCTAAACTAAAAAATAAAAGTGTCATAGCACTGATATTTTCATGTTTCATTATGTTGCAGAAGTAGAAATGATGTCATCATTTGTTTGTTCCATACAGATTATAGAAAATGTAGAAAATTATTTTAATGCCTTTTTCGTGCAGTAGGTCTGTTTTATTGGTGTGTTTTAGTACACTGGGCTGATATTATATGTAATTTACTTCTAAAATGTTCAAATTTCTTGTACATTTTGAGTAAGTGAATGTGGGCACTTGAAGGTGAGCATTAAACTCCGGTCTTTTTTCACAGGTGTAACCACATACATATTTAAACCCCCACCACCGCCATCTTCCAGCCCTCTCATACATTCACCTCTTACACGGACTTCAAAGAAAAAGCACTCCATTCTGACATTTCAACTTAGAGCCAGTAACAATACATACATATCGCCCCTGTCGTAATAAATGATAGTTTGAGAACTGGAAATCTGCTGTGGTTCCTTGGTCAGTGGCCAATGGCTGCATGTGCATACGTGCGCAAGCTTGTGTTGCTATGGGCTACTGGGTCCATCTTATACAAGAAGTTAAAGCTGCTTTAACCTCCTCAGGCCATGGCCTCTAGCCTGCAGCAGGGTCTCGTACCAGCCCTGACTCCTGGTGTTCTTTTAAATACTTCCCTTCTGTAGTTAGTGGAGGTCCTAACCCAAATGTGCCCAGACGGCACTTGGCCTGTTCTGTCCTGCGTCGGTCCTCTGTGTGATGCTGGTGTCACTAGGCCAGTCGTCATTTCTCACTGTACCACCTCTGTCTTTCTCCCCCGTTCCCAGTTCAAAGACACTCACACATTCCCTCAGTTCCTGTCACTTACAGCACTCGTTAAGATGGACTGAATTACTGTCTCGCACTCTTCATACTCCTACAAACGTAAAGGCCACCTGTCACGTTTCCCCATCACAACCTGGATTAATAAGAAAGGGGAAACAATACTACTGTTCAAACCTCTCCACAAACGAGCTTACAAACGTTTAGGACCAATTAGATCTCTTTTCGCTGACACTTTGGCACGGAGAGAAAAGGCTACAACGGCAGAGGCTGGCTGGCGCTGGCTGGGTCCAGTCCCAGGTCTACAGGATAATAACCAGGCTTTCTGATTCGTACGTTTCCACATTTGTATAACCATACTTCTCTGAGCAGCCACAGACCAGGGTCAGGACACTCTTTTCTTTGGCTACACGGGACGCGAGATACAATGTATGTTCATGACCGTGAAGCCCCTATCACACCAGTTGACAGCTCTAATGCAAACGTGCGCTTTTGCCTTAGCACGGAACGCTGTAATGATATTAGTTATCTTAGACCTTTTGTTCACCAACCACATTCCCTGTTTTTGCATGTTTTCCACACAGAGAGACCCACCTCTTATCAACACCTATAGAAGAAATCAGCACCTCACTCCAAGCTAGGGGCTGCATACAGAGATTAGAACGTAGCCCGGCAAACCTATGAATGAGATGCTCTGACATATAAATAAGGTCCCTTATCTTCTATAGCACAGGTGAGAATGGTCTGGCAGCAAGAACATATCATACTTATTTTGTCACAAGGAAAGTGCAAAAACTACACCACACTACACCATTAAAGCACCTTTCACGCAGTCTCTGTTCTTCATATCTGGACAGAGATTCGCTGGACAGTGTGAAAGCAGCAAACTTACTGACTTGCTTCTAGCTGCAAGTGGAAATGACCACAAAAGCACAAGGAGCATTTGGGAGAGTGTAATGATCATAAACAAAAATGACTTCAAGACTCCTCACAACTGAGATCAATGAGCCAAATATAGCAGCAGGTTCAGCGCACAGCGACACAGCAAAGTGCTTCATCTGTGAGCACATTAACGCTGCTGAACATAATAACACTTGTGAACACACTAATGCTGGTGAACATACTAACACTGCTGAACATAACGCTTGTGAACATACTAACACTTTTGAACATAATAACGCTTGTGAACATACTAACACTTATGAACATACTAACGCTTGTCTTAAATATTTACATGTCACTGCCGATTAATTTTTAAGATCACTTTAACCACACATACATAATACTTTGCTACTTTATTCAAAGACATATATACTTTTTTTCTATATGCCTAATAACTGATATCATGTTTATGGTTACACTGTATTTATTTTTTTACCTTGTATCAATAAAAGACGTGTAACTGTCAAGTGCATGGGTGAACGAGGCGCTTCAGAAAACAGCCTGCTAGGCTGGAGTCGATCCTAAATGTGCTGGGGGTATCTGTCATTGGAGTGGCAGGGATCACCGGATCACACAGCGATTGGGCAGCAAGGGAGCGAAGGAGAGAGCGAGTGCTCTGGTCCAATCAGCTGTTGTGTGCTTTCCTGACCTGTTTTAGATCGGGTGTGGACGTAGATCAGACCTCTTGAAAATGCAGAAGCATGTATTCTCATTTATTCATTTGCCAGAGCTCGTCCAGAGAGATGAGTGTGTCCAGAGAGATGAGTGTGTCCAGAGAGATGTGAGTGTGTCCAGAGAGATGCGAGTGTGTCCAGAGAGATGAGTGTGTCCAGAGAGATGTGAGTGTGTCCAGAGAGATGCGAGTGTGTCCAGAGAGATGAGTGTGTCCAGAGAGATGTGAGTGTGTCCAGAGAGATGAGTGTGTCCAGAGAGATGAGTGTGTCCAGAGAGATGCGAGTGTGTCCAGAGAGATGAGTGTGTCCAGAGAGATGAGTGTGTCCAGAGAGATGCGAGTGTGTCCAGAGAGATGAGTGTGTCCAGAGAGATGTGAGTGTGTCCAGAGAGATGAGTGTGTCCAGAGAGATGCGAGTGTGTCCAGAGAGATGAGTGTGTCCAGAGAGATGTGAGTGTGTCCAGAGAGATGAGTGTGTTCAGAGAGATGTGAGTGTGTCCAGAGAGATGCGAGTGTGTCCAGAGAGATGCGAGTGTGTCCAGAGAGATGAGTGTGTCCAGAGAGATGTGAGTGTGTCCAGAGAGATGAGTGTGTCCAGATAGATGAGTGTGTCCAGAGAGATGTGAGTGTGTCCAGAGAGATGAGTGTGTCCAGAGAGATGTGAGTGTGTCCAGAGAGATGAGTGTGTCCAGAGAGATGTGAGTGTGTCCAGAGAGATGCGAGTGTGTCCAGAGAGATGAGTGTGTCCAGAGAGACGCGAGTGTGTCCAGAGAGATGCGAGTGTGTCCAGAGAGATGCGAGTGTGTCCAGAGAGATGAGTGTGTCCAGAGAGATGTGAGTGTGTCCAGAGAGATGAGTGTGTCCAGATAGATGAGTGTGTCCAGAGAGATGTGAGTGTGTCCAGAGAGATGAGTGTGTCCAGAGAGATGTGAGTGTGTCCAGAGAGATGCGAGTGTGTCCAGAGAGATGAGTGTGTCCAGAGAGACGTGAGTGTGTCCAGAGAGATGTGAGTGTGTCCAGAGAGATGCGAGTGTGTCCAGAGAGATGAGTGTGTCCAGAGAGATGTGAGTGTGTCCAGAGAGATGCGAGTGTGTCTTCATGATGGGGTTGATGGTGTGCTTCATTATAACAAATGGCTGGGCAGAATGGAAGCGAGCAATTATTTGTAGATGAACTCGCACAGGGTTGCATTGCCTCCCAAGTCTACTACTTTTTTTCAGCTTTTTAATGAGGTGCTCCAGTGAATCGTATTGTGTTAATCGGGCCCACAGATGCTTCTTTGTTTTACCTGAAGCTCTGATCTCATATGCAGCACAAATGCTAATTGAATTTATTATCACTAAAGCTCGACTTGGTATGACTAGACAAGCGTACCTGCTGCTTATGAAGGAAGGAAAATATTTCTCTGCTGCTGACATATGTAGGATTACAGCCTTGCTTTGATAAGATAACAAAACATAATTCCTTATGCATATCAATCGAAATGCAGTCCACAGGCTGTAATACTTGTTGTTCAATCAATCCATCCGATGCAGTGGTAATGTTCACACGTCCTCTGCAGCAGTGGTCACCAACCACCGGGTCGCGGACCGGTATCGACGATCAGAGTCTGAGTGATGTTTTATTTTGAAAAATATACAAAAAATTGGGATTCTCTCCCAATTACATCCGTCGGTGCGTCTAGTGAGTCGTTTTATTTCGTCGTATTTACCCCTCGCATTTTAACGCCTGGTCCGTGAAAATATTGTCTGACGTGAAACCGTGGCGCAAAAAAGGTTGGAGACCGCTGCCCTACAGAATCTCTTCTACCTCTCGTCTTGAGCGTGTGGCTCGACTAAGCCCAGCGTGTTCCTCCAGATGCCTACCCCATCTCAGAGGTGGTGTACAAGTGGACGCAGGGCCCCGCCGAGTCCGTGGTGGTGGCGGAGGAGGGCTCGCGACTCAACCAATACCATCTGATTGGCCAGACAGCGGGCACAGAGGACATCAGCACCAGCAGAGGTACCAAGATCATTACACTCAGTCGCCACAGCCAGCAAAGTCACACCACAGGCGCTGATGGCGCGACCTAGCTAATAAGACTGCACAAAATGTTGTTTCTTAATTGTTTTTGCTATATTGGCTTTTGCAATGTTGATACTTCAGCAAGCTGCAGTATGCAATACTGTAGTCTATGTCTTTTATTTTGTGCTGTGAGCAACCTTAGATATGTCCCATATTAATTGGGTCAAAATAATTATGGATCATCCTGATTTATGTTTAAAATCATGAGTTTTAAATTATTTTCAACATCAACATTGCAGTATATTGTAATATACAACAATATTATGTTGTATAATAACAATATCCTAACTGTGCAGCCCTACTAAGCTAATACCATATATCTTCCCCCACTAGTGTGCATGTGTATGTGGTTGTCATGTTTACTTGAGTGTTTGTGTTTCACTTGTTATAACATTTTATTTCTGAAGTACCATTCAGCGTTGTTATTTTTTTTTATATACTTCTTGGGTGTTACGTTAGCGACGTTACTCCTGTTGAAAGCCGCCTGTATGATTTAGCAACACTAGCGTGAGAAGAAGAACAGCAAATTGGATGGAGATGACAAATGAATGGTGAGGATTTGAGAGGACTTCCCACTCATTGCCAGCTGTCTCTGAGTGAACGAGGAAAGTGGTGAAGAGGAGAGGGAGGTAGAGAGAGAGAGAGAGAGAGAGAGAGGGAGAGGGAGGTAGAGGGAGAGAGGGAGGTAAAGAGAGAGAGAGAGAGGGTAAGGGAATGAGATAAATAAACATTTGTCCCTGAGCCACCCGATCTGGAGGGTTAATCCCAGCCTCCCCTTCAGTTGTGCTTTTACCAGATGATGGGTCACGATTGGCTGGCACTCCCAGGGGTGTGTGGGAAAAGGGGGCGGGGAAATGGGAGGGCCAGTGGTATCTGTGTAATTCAGTTAAATAAAAGGAAGGGGTAACACACTCTCCAGCTGCTTATTACTGGAAACACATGGAGTCAGTATCAATATCTCCATGTATACATATACACTGGCAGGAATGCTGGACACATATCCTGTGATCTTTAATAATATATCACTTTGCCCTGATCACGAATGAGGCCCAAACACCAATCAGCATATTGTGTTAACCAATGGCCTTTCTCTACTCATCCTGACACAGTCCCACCTGACTCCACTGTGTGGCCCCTACAGATCAGAGTTAACCCCATCTGACATCCTCCCCTCCCCCTTCTTTGACGTCTCTTGCGCTCTGGCGGACTGGATTGCAGGGTAAAGGTTGTGAGGCTATTAGTGCTGCTAATCTGAGGTGCAAACCCTCTTTACAAATTCAAGAATAGATCCACAAAGAGCTCACAGCATGAGCAACATTATTAACAAGCAAGGAACCTGGCAAAGAGAGAGAGAGAGAGAGAGAGAGAGAGAGAGAGAGAGAGAGAGAGTGAAAGAGAGAGTGAAAGAAAAGAGAAAAAGAGACTCTAACACAAGCTGCCAAACTGATGTGAAATCATTCTCAGTGAAAATGTCATCATCACAAGCAACCCACTGTAAAGACATGAGGTTAACCTGTCAGTTGTTATTAGCTAAAAAAGAAAGCTCTTCTGCAAAGAACACTATATCCAGCATGCTTTAGTGGCCGAGCGTTTCCCAGCCTGCCCAGAGGGAAGCAGAAAAGCACTCACCAGTTGACCAACATGGCAGCGTTGTTCTCTGCTACGAACGGCAGCTCTCCGTAAACACTCCAAAAGCCGAGCAGTACGGTCCACCACAGGCGCATCTCTGCCGCCTCTCAGCAGAGTCCTGCCCAGCAGGGCACATCCAAGGCTGGCTATCTGAAACGGGACACCCGCCTGTCCTCCTGCTCATGGACATGTGGGGTAGAGGGCGGCCACGGGGACACGGAGGCGATCTCCTCTCTGCGAGGGCCGGCTCGCAACCTGCTTCATTATGAGGCTTTGCCTCCAGGTCACACTCTCAGCCGCCCTTGGTCCTCCCCGTCTGCCCCGTTCTGCCCTTCCTGCTTCTGGCTGTCCGCGTTCTTGCCCCGCGTTCTTGCCCCGTGTGGTGGTGCTCACGGCGCACGGGCGGTACAAGGCTGGCCCGGCCTGATGGGGGGCTTAGGTCTATGAAATGGAGCAAGAGAACTAGAATGAGAGTGGATGAGTCAATCAGACTGAGACAGAGAGATAGAGTGAGAGAGAGAGAGAGAGTGTGAGAGAGAGAGAGAGAGAGCGAGCTACAGGATGCAGATTGTGACAAAGGATTAGTGGGACACAGAAATCGGATTTTGTCAAAAGAAAGCAGCAGTCATCGGTGGATTTCCTTTAGTTTATCAGGTTCTGTGGCCTAGAGGGATTTTAGAAAGCTTCGAATGCAATCTTGGCTTGATTAACGGGATATATGACGTTTTTCCACTCTCCTGTACTTGTTTTATTCCCCTTTTCTCTCTCTGTAGTCATCGTTGTATTCCTGCTAATGTTTCCAAGCTTCTACACCCTCCACCTTAAACCCAACCATTCCCATATCTGCTTCCTCATCCTACTCCATGGAGTACATTTACATCCGCATTTTCATATGACTAATACAGTATGCAAGATCATGTTTCCAATCATGTTTCCAATTGAGGGAGGTTGAATTATTTTAGGTATTTAATTGTGCACATGTGTTATTGTGGAAGTGAAGTATCATTTTCAAAAGATAATTAAGCTGATTAAGACGGAAGAAGGAAGAGCAGATTTCACAGTAGAGGAGCCCTTATGATAACTGACCATTGTTTGGCGTAAATGAGACTGCCTGCAGTTTAATCGAGCTACAGATGGGCTTAAAATACAGGCTTCCCGGCCAGCGCTCCTATCAAAACTCGACATTTTCTACACACTTTTTCTATACACATTTCTTATTTGCCATTATTACACAGCAACAAAGGAGGATCGTCCTCTCTCTCTTTCTCTCTGTTTAAACCTCTTAGGTGGCTTGCTTTTATCCCCAGAGTTTAATCACACTCGCCCTCCCTCCCTCCCTCCCTTGTTCATGGCTTCCTCGTGTATGTTTCAATCATCTGTGGCCCCCCCTTCCCCTTGATCCTCTCTATGCACTTGTCGCCTTGCAGGTCAGTACACAGTGATGATGGCTCACTTCTACCTGAAGAGGAAGATTGGCTACTTTGTGATCCAGACGTACATGCCCTGCTTCATGACCGTCATCCTGTCGCAAGTGTCCTTCTGGCTCAACCGCGAGTCTGTCCCTGCGCGCACTGTCTTTGGTCAGTGCCCCAAACACCTCATTGCACCAATCAGATGGATTCTTATTCCCACCGGCAGTGTTACAATCTACAAAGCGATTCGGTCGTACAGTGCTAGAGTTTCCTTTGGGTCAGCTCATCTTTTGAGTATAATGGTTCTTTTGCGTATGTGTTCCTTGCTGGCTAATTCGTTTAGTGAGTAATTTATCAATAATTCTCATCAAAATGGACATCAGAATCAACTGGATGCAGACAGATGAAATGGAGAGCTGATCTGATCAGATAGCTGTGGTGGAATGTACCGGAACTCTACAGCTTTGTGGTCTACCGTTGTGGTGCTCAATAAAGCAGCATAAAACTGCACAGATCCAATCACCTACTGAGGATTTACATGTAAAATACACAAATGTTCACACACACACACACACACACACACACACACACACACACACACACACACACACACACACACACACACACACACACACACACACACACACACACACTCCAGAGGCAAGCTGAAAGGGCACGGTCTGTGGTTGACAAATCTCTGGTCCAGATCCTGGGAGATGCTCTGATGTTGCTGGTTGGGTGTAGCACACCTCTCATCTGGTGAACAACATAGTCTCACTCTACATCAGAGGAGTAGTCCACCCATGCCTAAACACCTGCTTATAGCATGCATCCCACAAAATACTATGCTAATAATGGGTAATATTCTAATAATGCATATTATGCTAATAATAATGCTGCCACTCCCCTCAGTCAAGGTAAGTTTGGAGATTTTGACAGGCTTGGCTTGATTTCCGTTCTCTATAATAGTGGTTTAATTAGAAATGTAATTAGTCTCAAAATAAAAGTATTTTTCATGTGGCGATTGTTATGAAATGTCTTGAGAGAGTAATGAATGGAGAATGGTTATGTTCCTGTAGTGGAGCGTTGTCATGGGTTCACTGGAACGCAGTACGCACCTTCAGCCCATGACCCATTATGGCCCCTCCCTCTACACTCAGGCGTGACCACCGTGCTGACCATGACCACCCTGAGTATCAGCGCCCGCAACTCCCTGCCCAAGGTGGCCTACGCCACAGCCATGGACTGGTTCATCGCCGTCTGCTACGCCTTTGTCTTCTCCGCCCTCATCGAGTTCGCCACTGTCAACTACTTCACCAAGCGCAGCTGGGCCTGGGACGGGAAGAAGGCTTTGGAAGCTCAGCAGCCCAAAGTGAGAGAGGGCGTGTGGGTGTGTGGGTGGTGTTCGTGTGGGTGGTGTTAGTGTGGGTGTGTGGGTGGTGTTCGTGTGGGTGGTGTTAGTGTGGGTGTGTGGGTGGTGTTCGTGTGGGTGGTGTTCGTGTGGGTGGTGTTCGTGTGGGTGGTGTTAGTGTGGGTGTGTGGGTGGTGTTCGTGTGGGTGGTGTTCGTGTGGGTGGGGGGTGTTCGTGTGGGTGTGTGGGTGGTGTTCGTGTGGGTGTGTGGGTGGCGCTCATGTGGGTGGGTGTTCATGTGGGTGTGTGGGTGGTGTTCATGTGGGAGTGTAAATGTGTAGTTGGGTGTCTATGCGTGTGACATTCTTTTCAAATACATTCCCTCACACATCCATTCATGTGTCATTTCTGCTTTAAAACCTGTCATAGTGTTCAATGAGCAAGACCCCCCCCCCCCCCCCAGTAATAGAGCCATTTACAGTGCAGAAGAGAAAACCGGGCCAATTCCAAATACTTTATATCTTTAAATGCATCACTTTGCTTATTAAGGTTATATAATGCCCTCTTGACCTCAATTAGCTCAGCTATTACCTCAGTAAATTAATTCATTACCTCAGTGCTGATGATTGCTTTCATCAATATCTGTTTCATGAGCCTGAAACATTTTGAGGTCTTGAGTCATTTTTTCTTTTTTAGTTTCAGACATTGACCGTCCCCCAAATATGAACAATCTATTAGCATCTCAGTAATTGGTCTTACTGGAAGATCTTTTAAAACACTGCAGTTTTAACCTCAACCAGATAGCTTATGCAGTATGTCTGGTCATAAACACCCAGGCCAACACAACCTGCTTTTATATGCTTTTATGTTTTTATTGCACATTTAAATGTCATGTATGCTTTGAGATTGTTTTGCATCTTGTTAAGTAAGACCTACAAGGTCCTAATTTATGGTGGTGTAAAAATAAATCTGAAATCAAAGCCCATATGGTGTTCTACTGTGTTTGTAGAGTCTGGAAAGTAGACCTTTGGAAAATTGTCCCTTGGCCTTCAGTAGCTCTGCAGGAAAGGTCAGGCGTGCTTTACAGGGCATCCTGTGGGAGCAGGGGGAGAAGTCGCACACGCCTGCAGCAGGCGTGCTCCATGCCTGGCCCTGGTGCATGCCATGGGCCTTTTCATTGGCTGCACTGTGAGGTTGTGATGTTGCGTGTTTGTTTTCCATTGGCTGAGGCGCTGAAACAGATAGGTGCACAGAGACCTCATTAGGGCTGTTTTAAGTGATTCAGCAAACAGGGTCCAGTGTCAATACAGAACAGGACAAAATGGAGCGATGCTGAGGTGTTAAAACTGTCGCCGATTGACATGTCAGTGCAGATCAATATCCAGAACACACCTACACGCCAACCACACACACACACCCCTATACCCCACACCCCACCTCACACACCCCACAGACACCACCCCACACACCTCCACACCCCTGACCCCCCACACTCCCCCACATACCACCCCCCACACACACAATGATGTCTTAGTGATTAATACAATGACCAAAACCAAATTAGGAGCTGAGCCTTATTATTTTTTAATGGAAGGACTTCTATCTCTCCTTTTTTCTGTTCCAAAAAAGCCAATGGCTGTTCTTTTAATATGTCCTATAAAATATGGAATTACTTTTGCATATGGCTCTAATGCATTTTTCCTTCCAGTGCACTCACAAACAGAATACAGATTACTTTTAAAGCTCCAGATAAAATGCAAGTAGACAGTTGAAATCTGCTGCTAAAACTCCTGAGAGTCTAAAGGGGGCAGATGAAACATGTGCTGATCTGTCCAACACACCTACTGAAACACGCTCCCAGTTCACACGCCCATGAATGGATAATCTAACCCTGGGATGAGTTTAATAGGGCCGATGACTTTGTATTTTTATGTCTACAAGCCAGGCAGTTCTGGAGATGCGTTAATCAAGACTTTCAAAACAAAACCTTAATGCCATTTCACTTATGAGACATCCTAATTCCTTCAGTTCACACGGTGTAGGTGAGGCAGGTTCACGCCAGTCCGTTGGCGAGTCCGTTTAAATCATCGCCTCTGCTCTTCTATTACTGTGGACATGCTTTAATAATCTGTTGAGCTTGTTCTGCACATGCTATTGTCTCGTATTCAGAGCTGGATCTTTGTGAACAGCAAGAAGGCCGCAGCCCTCATTACAGCTCCGTCAGTTCAGACGAGGGCAGCCTGGTCTTCATGCAGCACCCATGCGTCTCTTCTCTGAAAGTCGTGGCTCGGTGGTAACTTCACTTTCTTCATGTTTCCATCCACAGAAGAAAGATCCACTAGCACTGTCCAAGAAGCCCAACAACACGTGCTCCACCGGTGTGAACTTCACGGCAAACATCAACAAGGACTCGGCCATCGCGACCATCTCCAACAGCACGGCCGTGCAGCTGAAGACCGCAGAGACCAAAGCCGCCATGGACCCCAAAAAGACGTACAACAGCATCAGCAAAATCGACAAGATGTCCCGGATAGTCTTCCCTGTTCTTTTTGGCACTTTCAACTTAGTCTACTGGGCTACGTACCTCAACAGGGAGCCGGTGATCAAGGGAGCTGTGTCCCCCACATAAAGTGGTGGGACATGACAGCTGTGACCTTCCCCTCATAAACGCCCTCGTGTTCTCCCACCCACGACCACATCAAAGCGGACCTACCAGGAGCGAAAATGATGGCAAACGTCTATTCACTTTCCACAAAAAAATCTTTCCTCTACTTTTCCTTCTGTTTTCAAAGATTGCATGATTGATTCAAAGCTCTGTGGGAATACTATTGCCATATCTGCCTTGAATTTCTACTATATATTAACTACTCTTATATTAGGATTTCTTAGATGATTGTTGCATTTATCTTCTATTCTAATATACTCTACACAAGCAAGGATTTCACTCATGACAAATCGGTTTCCAGTTTCAAAAATAACAATTTGACAAAAACAATAATGCATTTGGCATTCACATTTGTCAGTGAGTCAAATAAATGCACATGATTACAAGTACAGCAATGCCAAATGCTATGCAAAAAAAAAAAAAAAACAAACAAAAAAATGTTTTTTTCTACTGTATCAACGCTTATTGAAAACCTTGCTTTGTACAAATGGGCTCAAGGCTTCTGGCGTTGAAACTCGAGCATTTGAAGCATCGAGCAGAGATATGAAGTGGACTAATAGCCATGCTAAAAGTGTTGCCTTTGGAGATATGATGCCATATGAGTGCACTGAAATCTCCAGCGATTACTTTTTAAAACAATTTTGAGTCCATTTTCGTTTTAATCAACTTTGCTATAGCTTGAAGCCATTTTGAAGCAATGGGCTGACTTGTATTGCGCCCTCTATTGGCAGCTTTTGAAACTTTGCTCTTTAATACTGCAGTATGTGGAGTAAAGAAGGTCGGGTTGCAGTTAAGACTTTCAGATCACTTGTATATAAGCTGTGAATGCTTTGCTATTGTCAGCTCTTTGCCCTTGTGCAGGGACTGAATGTTGTGCTATAATGTTATGACAATGTGCAGCTAAACAAAACAAAACAAAACATAACCACAAGCTACGGTTCCAGTTATGGATCTGCAGACTGGATCACTTAATATTATGGGCTTCAGCTTTTATACACTATAGCATTCCTTTCCTATTGACACAGTACCAGGCTTACTGTAGGCATTGTCATAAATATTAAGTTGTTGTTTCCTGTCTGTATTGATATGAATTGCTTATGGACTTATTAGTCATAGAGTAGATTTTGGTGAATTTTCTTACCATGTATTGTGGCTAGGTGAAATTGTTCTGGCATCTGGAGCAGGACAGTGAGCGGTCCTGAGAAGCACTGAATGCTATCACCTAGAACAGGCGTGTTGTTTTTTTTTTCTTGCTACCATGGAAACCAATCTACATGACTTTTCATCAGGCATAATATCAGAACCGAAAGTTTACCAAAACTGTCAGTTTTCAGCTGTCCCTGTATATAGATAAAGGAGCAGACAGAATAATGTGTGTGTGTGTGTGTGTGTGTGGTGTGTGTGTGTGTGTGTGTGTGTGAGAGAGAGAGAGAGAGAGAGAGAGAGAGAGAAATGAGTGATAAGACAGGGAAAATGAGAATGAGAGAGAGAAAGAGGCAGAATGGCAGAATGAGAGAAAAGGGAAAATGGTGTTGGAGTGTACGTACGGCATGCTCCACTGTCCTGAGGTGCAGGGCTGTGCGGGACCCTGGGAGCCAGTGGGGGTGCAGTGGGGGTGCAGTGGAGGGAAGATGATTTCAGCAGCTCAGAGCCCTAAAATCCACCACATTATGATCAACAACTCCCATCATACAGAAGACCTGTCAGTCTGTTATGTGGAGATGCCCAGATGAATGGAGAAAGAACAATGGTTGTGTAAGCGCATTTGTGGCACTGAAAATGCTTTAGCTAAAATGCTACAGCAACCGGGCGATAGTGAGATAGTGAGATATCACATACCGGTGAGAAGCTCAAGGATCCATCAAGAGAGCTTATTTCAAAGTTGCACAGAGGATGTATGTTTGTCTTTTAGAAGAATCCATTATTTCTGAGATGTACAGTTGCAGTGTAAAGCATACATATGTCTGAAGCAATAAATTAATGCCTGTTATGTTTCTTGCCTGGCGTTTTTTGTTTTCTTATGAGGAAAATCATCAGAATGGATTTAATTCATCTGAAATATCAACGCTGAGGATAACATGTGTCTGCTTTAAGTGACGTGTGAGGCTTCAACGTAGCAGATGATAACACGTGTCTGCTTTAAGTGACGTGTGAGGCTTCAACGTAGCAGATGATAACACGTGTCTGCTTTAAGTGACGTGTGAGGCTTCAACGTAGCAGATGATAACACGTGTCTGCTTTAAGTGACGTGTGAGGCTTCAACGTAGCAGATGATAACACGTGTCTGCTTTAAGTGACGTGTGAGGCTTCAACGTAGCAGATGATAACACGTGTCTGCTTTAAGTGACGTGTGAGGCTTCAACGTAGCAGATGATAACACGTGTCTGCTTTAAGTGACGTGTGAGGCTTCAACGTAGCAGATGATAACACGTGTCTGCTTTAAGTGACGTGTGAGGCTTCAACGTAGCAGATGATAACACGTGTCTGCTTTAAGTGACGTGTGAGGCTTCAACGTAGCAGATGATAACACGTGTCTGCTTTAAGTGACGTGTGAGGCTTCAACGTAGCAGATGATAACACGTGTCTGCTTTAAGTGACGTGTGAGGCTTCAACGTAGCAGATGATAACACGTGTCTGCTTTAAGTGACGTGTGAGGCTTCAACGTAGCAGATGATAACACGTGTCTGCTTTAAGTGACGTGTGAGGCTTCAACGTAGCAGATGATAACACGTGTCTGCTTTAAGTGACGTGTGAGGCTTCAACGTAGCAGATGATAACACGTGTCTGCTTTAAGTGACGTGTGAGGCTTCAACGTAGCAGATGATAACACGTGTCTGCTTTAAGTGACGTGTGAGGCTTCAACGTAGCAGATGATAGGCCTTTGCCACTTACCAATTGAAAGTGGAAGTACACAACCAAAGTTGTTCCAAATCATGTGCAGTCGTAGGAATTAGACCACCATTCCCATTGTTAAAAGATTTTACAGAACCTTTGCATGGAGTGGAAATCCCTTCAAAAACCAGAACTGCTACAGTGCTCATTTTCATTGGCTGTAATGACCTGCCTAGCCAATGAAAACAAGCCCTCCACACTTTGAATGTTCCTCGGCCTCATGGTTGCCCACAACAGGATCGAGGCAGAGAGCTTTGTGTCATTTTTTCCTAAGGCAGCTGGAACTGCAGTGCACTGTTGCTGTGGAAAGGGAAGGATTCCTCTAGTTTTCTGCAAGGAGTCCAAACACACACACACACACACACACACACACACACACACACACACACACAATGTAAGCACACAGACATCTAGAGTGACCCCCAGAGCTGGGAAGATGATAAGCTTGTCCTCTCCGCTGTGCAGGCAGCCTCTGGGCATGTGTTCATGAAGGATTTAAGTTGTTTTACACATTCAGTTTGTCCATACCTGCCTCCTGTTTAAACCAGAGCAACCACATGACTGCAGTTCAACACTACATGATATGGCCTTTCACTTTAGCTAATAGTCTAGAATCTTGTTAAGCTCGTTAAGGATTTTATTTCACCAGAATTTATGGACTAAGAAAGTCTTACAGAATATGGTATTTAATAATCTCAGAAAGAGATTTTACTACTTTTCGAAATTTCACTTGAGCCTTCATTTTGCCTTTGTATGCCCTTGTCAAATATGCTGAACGACTAGCTGAACGACTTTTTTCAACTTTCATCCATGTTATGTGTGATTTAAACGCGACAGTACGCCGTGCTCACCTCCGACAAAGTATATGTTGTTTTCATCGCCAAGTACCGCGACATTAGGGGGTCTTGCCGTGGCTAGATAGATTAAAGTGACTCAAGAGCACGTCACTCATCGTTTCGAGGACTAAAATAACTACACCAACCCATGTTTTTGTTTTGCTTAGATGATCAATACGTGCCTTGTATTTCGTTGTGAAAATCAGTCCCCTTCGCTATTCCAATAAGCTAATATTTGTGTCTCAAGAGTAATTCGGAATTTATGTTGTCATGAATTGATGAAAATGACAGAATTGATCAGAGGGAGGATGGATCGATCGGGTTTGTGTATTCCACTAAACGCGCACAAGCTGTTCAACGAACGGTTAGATTTGGACAGTGTCTGTAGAGATTTTTGCATGATTTATTAATGTAAACTCCTACATAGGTTTTTGGAAATAACGGGATTTCTTTTTCTTGGAATTGTTGTTCAGTTCAGACAAAACTGTCCACATTCCAGGCAGCTAGTGGACCGGTAGTTCTAGCTTGTGGAGCTTGATTTCTGCATTACTGTAATCAACCACGAGAGGCTAGTCTGGCATGCATTCCGGTCGAGTTTATAGGTTCGCCGCCGCAAGAGCCGTCTAACCACTGTGTCAAACACGACAGAAGTTCAGAGCAGAACACAATTGCTTGACCTTTACTTTTATGTGGCCTACATCCTGAACGGAAAAAGGCTAAACGGGTGGAGGGGGGGTCAACAAATAAAAGTGCAAATAAAATGTCGGCAAATAAAAGTGCATGTGTAACTTATTTATTAAACAAATATCAACCGCTTTTGTTTTCGATTTTTTTTATTATATCTTGCATTTCTGTAGATTTAAGCGGTCGGTTCATCTCGTGGATCAGGTTTTAGCGAATGGGGAGCTTCAGTCTCGTATTTTCTTCGTGCGAGTGCGTGGGCGAGCAGGAGCTGTCCACGGTGCTGTTTCTACCTCTACAGTATTGTGCTGCCTGTGTGACACTTCTGTCCTTCCTTAGCAAAGCAGAGACATGCATTTACAGAAACACAACCAGCGGTTAAGAGTTGATAAGGTTCGGGGGTTAACGTGGGCAACGCTGTTATGCATTTGAAGTAGAAGAGAATGAGAAAGAAAAAAACAGGTGTCTCGTGCCTAATGGGACACAACAACCTGCAGCTTCACGAATGAATATTTACATGTGGATTGTTTCAGCCAGTGGAATACTTGGGCAATGGGCAAGTCTCGGGAAGAACGTTTTAAACGTGGCTCAGCTGTGGTATTTCCCAGACAAAGTACAGGTAAGTACCCTTACAATATTCAATTAGAATTGATTAATTACAGTTCAAGCTATGCATGTTCTGTACTAAAGCGTTGTCTATTGTCTCCATCACATTATAGTGCTTGTTCATTGGACTGCGATCAGTTCAAGTTAAAATTATAGATATGACTCGCTATTTTATAAGTCGAAAAGAATCTCCGTACTAACCGTGGCGTCGACGATAAAACGGGCTTGATTAAAAACACATTGGGATGTGTAGGTACACCTGGAATAATTCGATTGCAAAGACGTAGAAAACATGGAAAATAGAAGTGATGTTCAAGTTTTACGTGCTTATCTCAGAAACATCTTCGGTTTGTATGACGTAATTTGAAGAAAGGGGGCTTCTAACGAACGCTCCAAGGTTTTGAAGGTGTCCACTTCAGGAGTTTGCGCCCTGCCTCCGTGAACGTCAGTATGTCTGCGCTTCTGCTAGTGCAGTCGGAGACAGTGAACTTCAATGAGAAGGAGGGGCTCCTTTATTATTTGATACAATGCATTTCTTTTGTAAGTGAGTTTTAAGCACCGGACCATAGTCTGGAGGTCATTTTGACTTCCGACGGGAATATTAAGTGTTCGCTCTGGTTTTAATGAGGTGTATTAGTTGGGAAACAAGGACTGAAGCCCTGTCACTTTCTGTTCTCGCCAGAATCTCCGCGCTGTCCCCGCTTCATGTTGCATTCAAAAAGGAGTTCAACTCACCTAAACATGTCAACCAAATTTTTGGTCTACTTCTTACTTCTCTCTGTGTTCCGTGCATGGTAAGTGTGATTAATGTCATAGTAATTCCAATTCATGTTGGTGATATATATATATATATATATATGTCCTTAAACGTTAGTATGTTGACTCTATGCTTACTTGTATGACCAGCTCCGCGTTGATGACACAACGTATGAGACCACTTTAGGCTGATGGCTAGCGATAAAGTTTTTAAATGATTTTATAAGTTACCGAAATGTCGGTTTTGGTGATCTGTAAACATGGATTTCTGTCGTTTTCCCTCCTTTGGTTATTTTCTTGATGATTTCCTGCGCCACTTTTTATCTCCTTGAAGTGGTCATCGACTTATTTTCGTGTGTTCTAAGTTCAGGCGATAATCTTCTTCGGTTGCGTATATAGAGTCAGGGTAGTGCGATCTATACTTATACCACCCGTGCGACAGTAAACCGAACAGTTTTGTCCTAAAAGGAAGAGGGTAGCATGTTACCCTAGTAACCGGTTTGGTGGCGTGTAGTGCTGTGTCGATTAAGAGCCTGCATTTCTCTATTTGATGTCATGCACAAAAGAGACTGTTGCAGTTATCTGCGTATGATCTAATCCGCACACCTTATCAGTGTTTATTTATAACACAATTATAAAAAATATTAAAATGTTCCAACTTTGCAATACATTAAGATTGCATAACTTTTACAAATAAAACTAAACTGATATATTTAAAACCGTAATAACATTATAATGTTGGGTAATTACTATTTACCCAAAATAGTTAACACGCATAACGCAGTCACAGCATATTACACATCTGCTCTATTCCAGCACGGGAGATAATAGATACAAAATAGCGAAAGAAAGCATTGAAAGCAAGACAAAAATACGAGATGTAGACTTTATAATCGGCTCATGTAGCCTTAATCGCCCGGGTCCTTTATTTGAATAACTAAGAGATACATGTTATCCCTGTAGTTCTCAAACAATTGCGTCTGAAGAGGAGGAGTACGACGATGTTACTGTCAACCAAATGTTGGCCCCCAGAACCCATGAGACAGATGCAACGCAAATATTGAACAACTTACTGAAGGAGTATGATAAGAAACTTCGTCCTGATATTGGAGGTGAGTGGCTTTCAGAAAACCTTAAGCTACAGAATGGCAACGTTACAAACAGCGCTGTCCAAGGTGCTGAACCACACTTCGCGCGTTGAGTCACACTTGGCACACGTGTGTATACATTTAGTAAAAGAGCACAAATAGAAACAGAGCATGCATTACATGTGCGTTATTTAAAATGGAAATAAAACATGTTGGCTGTTTTCGTTTAGTGTAAAGAAATTATTTTATGGACGTGTTTCTTTTATGTATTTTTAAAAATATAAACACATTCAAACAAAGAGTAAACATAAACCATATCTTTTATTTCCACCTAGTAGTCAGTTTAATATATGTTCAAAAGAAAATGCAGACATATTCAGGGTGAGTCAAAATTATAACCCAGATCAGAAGTTTGTTTTGTATATTTTCCAATTTTTGAAATGTAAAATGGATCCAATCTGCAATTCAAGCAGTTCTTAGTGTACTTGATGTTAGATCTGACTGCAGAAATACCACAAACACAGCATCTCCTCTTGGCAAATCTGTCTGCTCTGCTATTGGTTTTGCAGCATCACAGTGTTACATTGTGCATTATTGGTCTTGAGGTATTAGAGGAATCACAATGTTTGAAAACGTTTATTTAAAGTGACAGATATTTTTCTCAGCTTTGGGGAATCTATTGCATGATGGATGGTAGTCTCAAAGTGACATCTAAGCTGCTTTCTGAAAGACATTGTGTTCACACACACACACACACACACACACACCCTAAGACACATCTTCAGTTATAACTACCACCAAAGATCATGCATATTGCCTTGCATCCACCTTGCCGTAAAATTACGTTTGTTTTTGCTCAGCAGTCAAGTCTGTCAAGAGGAATAAAAATATTGTTACAAAATAATCAAAGATGTCTTTGGATAGCATTGTGGTATATGTGATCACAGCTAGATAGTGAACCAGAGAGTTTCTAAAAAAATGTCTTCCACTCTTAGTCCCTGGAAATGGGGGGACACAGACTGATGGACGCACCTCAGTCTCTAAGCTGTCAACTGAAGTGCACAGTCGGTAAATGAAAGGGTTTCTAATATACTCCTTGCAGCTGGGTTCTCTCTCTCCTTCTCTCTCCCTTTCTCTCTCCATTGCCAACGACATTGTGAGCCTGGGATCTGTCTGGCTGCCTGTCAGTCTCACTGCTCTACCTGTGAAGCCCTTAAATGTCAGTGGAGAATGCTGCACCTGAGAACCTTTTTGAGCATCCAGTTATGGCTCTGACACTCAAAGCAGAAGCTCAGTTTGGTCTAACCTGAAAAAGTGGAAGCAACAGTTGGTTCAGCCTTGCAAACGGCTCCTCGTCTGAGCTGAATGCTTCCTCCTTATAGGAGTTAAGTGTTGTCATATTGTCATTTTCTGAAAAAACAACATTTGGACGTTGGAACAGTTTTTGTTGTCTTTTACATCAGAGAACTAAATCTGTTCCAACTTCCAAATCTGTTTTTGGAATGTTATGCCTATGAGATGGTTACCATTACCACATTTAATATGACATCATGAAAAATAAGACTCCCAACATTAATTATGTTCTTTATACATGTCTAATGTATATTGTAAATTATCCCTGTATACTTCCAGATATAACCACGAGCTCTTTGACAGTTGCAATTTCTCATATGCACAAGCTGTAATTTTAACTTAAAATACAGATAAATTGTATCAGTTCCAGTGACTCACCTGGTAGGGCAGGTAAGAACAGCGAGACATATGCAGGTCTGAGGTCATGGCTTCGACTCCAAGGGAACACACAGTCATGCTGAAATAAATGTTAGTTACTCTGTATGTGAGCATCTGCCATATTCTGAAATATATATGCAGACACCCGTTAGCACGTCATGTACTTCACACGCCGTTTTTGTACAAGCAAATCTCTGGTACATTCTGCTGTTCACCTCATGCTAATCTTGAAAATTAGATTTGGGTTTATTTTATTATGCTCTCATTGGATTTCCCATGAAAGCATATGTTTAGGGTCTAAGTAATGTCTGTGCTAAGCATGGTTAAATTTGATAAAACACTGGTAAGCTGATGGCAGGTTGTGTTCTGCGGTGGATCAGGAGATATGAGCTCCTTTCAGAGCCCATCTGTGAGGCTCACAGGGCTCAGGGCCTTGAGTGATGCACACCAGATCGGCTTCTTTATTAGTATCCATTTTGCTTGTAAATTGGACCACGGGCTCCTCTGCCACACTGACAGTAATGTATTTCTCATTATTGACTTTTAGCTGTTCAAATGACTATCCTACCTCCAAATGATTCGCTCAAACATTTTGTTTGTTGTATTTGTTTTTAATTTTTGGTTCCTTGTGTAGCACAGGGTCCCCATCTGAGGTGAACGTAATCAGGCAGTAACAAGGTTATATTTTAAAAGCTTTTGTTGGGTGTTGCTCTTACATTACCGAGGAACAGGTAATAAAAAACATGAAGATGACTGGACTGTTAAAGGCAATGTATGGGTAAAATCATAGAGAGAAACAATATGAGGGTTTTGGAGACCTGATGAAGATTTCTGGTCTTAAAATTAAATTAAGAAACAAATCTGAACTTAGCTCTGTGGTGCTGATACACAAAACTGGGTTTTGCATGTGTTTTTAAGTTTGTGTCTTAAATACATAGTAGGTAGGCTGTCTTAGTTTTCTTATTGCAATATGGAAAATCTATTGTATAGTGGGTGAATGTACCAAAGTGACATTTAAACTTGAGCGTCTTGAGCTTACATGTTCAAGGACTTTGGGGTCTGGATGTCTTTCTTAGTCATCACATGATTTATGTTCAAATGTAAACAGCGACGCCACAGGGGAACACCGTACTCCAAAGAGTTGATCAGATGGCAATAAAAGCTCAAGGTGTGTGTGTGTGTGTGTGTGTGTGTGTGTGTGTGTGTGTGTGTGTGTGTGTGTGTGTGTGCATGTCTGCACATCCTCATGCTGTTTCTTGAGCTGTTAAACTATTAAACTCTGCCTCGTTCTGCTCTGACTTTTCGATGTTGACCTGGTTTTGATATTGTAGGCCAGGCCTACTGACTGTATGCATGAATTCCTGTGTGTGGGTGTGAACACTGCTGCTATTGGCATATTGGCAACTGCAGTGCCAAAAACCTCATAAAAAAAGAAAGAGTCATCTTTCTGCTCTGAGAAGACGGAAACCCTCAAGTGTGGGTCAGTTTTCTCCTCATTCTCCACAGCAATCCATGCAAAGCACCTAGAAGAAACCATTGCAGGGAATTCCAAAGCCTGCTTACCAAGATCTAGGAGGAATAATCAAATGTGATGTAAGAAGCACTGGCATTAGGGGATGACTCCTGGATGTCAGTGTGAGTTTCCCTCAAGAACCAGACTGCATATGGTGAACAGCAGACCAGCACCAGAAAGATTAGAGCAATCTAGCTGTCCTCTACAGGGACGAAGGCCAGAGAACCATTCCACTTACAGCGTGCTCAGACTGACTAACTGAACAGCCTCATTAGTAGACGCTGGTATGCGTTAGTTAGGAGTCCTCACTTCATTACATGAGACATAGATCAATGGGAAAGGAAAAGAAATAAAATAGAACGATGGGGAGGGGTTAGTGATGGGGGGGTCAGTTAGAGTTAGTGATGGGGGTGGGGGAGTGTGGAGACTGAGAATGAATGAGATGCAAAACAAATGAAGTGCCATAAACAAGCCCAACATGGTTCTAAGATAGTGTGCAAAAATGTGTGTGTGTTTGTGTGTGGACCTGGAATGTGTTGTTCATGGTGTGAGGCTCAACCTCCAGCCACCATCTTGTTGCCAGTAATAGTAACTTCTGTTTCATCACCTACCAAACCACAAGTGTGTATGCGTGTGTCTATGTGCACATGTGTCCCTGTGTGTGTGTGTGTGTGTGTGTGTGTGTGTGTGTGTGTGTGTGTGTGTGTGTGTGTGTGTGTGTGTGTGTGTTTGTGTGTGTGTGTGTGTGTGTGTGTGTGTGTGTGTGTGTGTGTGTTTGTGTGTGTGTGTGTGTGTGTGTGTGTGTGTGTGTGTGTGTGTGTGTGTGTGTGTGTGTTTGTGTGCATTGTGAACCAGTCAGGCAGAACCAAGAGATTTGATTTTCACAGGCGAGCGCAGGTGCACCACCACTCTCTAACATAAACACTGTTCTGATTTCCTCTACTGTGGACCCTCATCTTTCCCTCTCTCTCTTTCACTCTCTCTCTCACTCTCTCTCTCGCTCACTCTCTCACTCACCCTCTACCCTCCGTCACTGCTTCCCTGAAGGCACTGTGCAGAGTGGCGAGACGTGCACACATTCAGCCAGCTTCACATTCACCCGTTCTTGAAGAGACGCAGCTCATGTCAGCACACCTTTGTGTGCTCTGCCGTGCATCTGCTATGAAGTGGCTGAGTTAGGTCATCTACATTTCCAAAGGCACAAGGCACAGCAACAGCCAATCCCTAAGCTGTTCTAGCCACTCATTCCTCCTGCCCCACACACTGTAGTGCAGCCCTGTGTAGTTCGTCTCTCCGTGCCCCGTCTCCTTGGCTTTTTCCAGCCTCCTCCACTCAATGTTGGTTTTTTTAATGACCTTCCCTGCACCGTGTTAGCCACGTCCTCATGTAGCTGGATCTACTGTCCCAGTGTCTGCAGCTGGAGGAAGAAGGTCGGAGTGTGCAGCTAAACCTGCCCGCAGACGTAATGCTAGAGGCTACCAAACTACGAAGAACTGAAATGGACAAACGTCTGTTTTCTATCAATTGCTCAGTGGAGCAATGATTCTCCTTCCTTTGGGAAGCAGGCGTAGCTGTTCCAATTCGCCGGCACTCTCCCCGCGCCCCTCCGAGGTTGTATGAGTCTCCATGCCAGGTTCCATCTCTGCACAGTGAGATCTCACAGCTCACTTTGTGGCCCGCACTACCATGCCTGAAATACAATTTTCCACTAAACCTCACAAACCCCCAGGAAAACTTTATATGAAATGGACATTTTGAACACTGCGCTGTTTCATTTTTAGGAACGATCGCCTGTGTGCGCCTCACGATGGGAGGAAAACAACATGAACAAAACCTTGATATTCTAGCCTTTTATGTTAGAGATGAACGGCTATGAGGCAAATGTACAGAATGTTTGCAGCTATATAAGAGTGTGGGAACATGTTCGGGTATGTTGGGTTTTATCATTTATAGATCGCAGACCTTATGATATTATGGTCCTCTTTCCCACATGAGTGACCGCATGGTTCATTCAGGCCACAGTGTCCCTCCTGTGTGTATTGTGCTTCCCCCAGCAACAGGCGCTCACCTTCTGACTGTGTCTCAATGACTGTATCTCAATGACTGTATCTCAATGACTGTAGCTCAATGACTGTATCTCAGTGACTGTAGCTCAATGACTGTATCTCAATGATTGTAGCTCAATGACTGTATCTCAGTGACTGTAGCTCAATGATTGTAGCTCAATGACTGTATCTCAGTGACTGTAGCTCAATGACTGTAGCTCAATGACTGTATCTCAGTGACTGTAGCTCAATGACTGTATCTCAATGATTGTAGCTCAATGACTGTATCTCAGTGACTGTAGCTCAATGATTGTAGCTCAATGACTGTATCTCAGTGACTGTAGCTCAATGACTGTATCTCAATGACTGTATCTCAATGACTGTATCTCAGTGACTGTAGCTCAATGACTGTATCTCTGACTGTATCTCAATGACTAGTTCAATCACTGTATCTCAGTGACTGTAGCTCAATGACTGTATCTCAGTGACTGTATATCAATGATTGTAACTCAATGATTGTATCTCTGACTGTATCTCAATGACTGTATCTCTGACTGTATCTCAATGACTGTATCTCAATGACTGTATCTCAATGACTATAGCTCAATGACTGTATCTCAATGACTGTATCTCAATGACTATAGCTCAATGACTGTATCTCAGTGACTGTTAATGATTGTAGCTCAATTACTGTATCTCTGACTGTATCTCAATGACTGTAGCTCAATGACTGTATCTCAGTGACTGTTAATGATTGTAGCTCAATTACAGTATCTCTGACTGTAACTCAATGACTGTAACTCAATGACTATAGCTCAATGACTATAGCTCAATGACTGTATCTCAGTTCTTTCTCTCTGTTGCATGTGATCTTTCTGAGGCTGGATGTGAAGTGTGCAAGCACGCCTGTGCTGCTACATACTACGTCTGCCTTCTTGCTCTGTGATTTTGAGGCCAAGACCTGGACATTATACTCAGAATTGAGTTTGCACTCGATCTCTTCCCCAACTGTGGACTTCAGAGTGCTTAACGTCCCTTGTCCTCGGATGAGAACTGGGGCTGAATGACCTGCATAACATATGCGAGCTTAACTGGGCAGCTGCTTGTTGGTCTAATCCTTACACCATTGTTTGGGTTTATTATCTGGGGGCTGCAGCACATACAGTAGGCAGATCGACTTCACTGCACGCAGGTTGCTGCAGTCACCTGGGTCTCTGCTGCTGTGGACTGAGAGGTCCCGTTCAGCTGCCACTCCAGGGGCCGTTACGATGCTATACAAGTAACCAGAATTGTGATAGTGGCCTCTGCAATTCTTTGTGAAATTGCAAAAAGGATTCCAATGGATTGCAATTATAAGCATTGCTACTGCACTATACCCAAGCAATTTTCAGTAAAATGAATAACTGGAAGAATGTTTTCATAAATTATAGGCAATAATGTTCCAAAATAATACTGTCTGTTATTTTTTGAAGAGGCTACCCTATGAACCCCATGAAGCTATTACTAGTGGACTCTAGTGGAGATTGGTGATATTGCCAGATGAGAATTGTAATAGGCATTAATTATCATAGTTAATAGCAATATTTACATGGTTTTCTACAAAGATGTCTTTCATGAGTCCTTTATTTTCATTATTGTAATGTTCATGTGAGTTTGTTTAGGCAGTGTTTTGCACAATACGGGACAGACAAGCAATCAAGCCACACATCTCATCAGCACACACCAGATTCAGGAGCCCAAGATCCAAACGGAGTGAGTTCTAATGACTCTAAGGCTACCTCCTGGATAGATTATGGAAGAGAGATTAACAAATATCATTGTGCTTTCCCGGATGAGCTTGATTTTGTGCCAGTGCATCTACATTCACAATGACATGTATTGCTTTTTTTTATCAGCGTTTGTCCTTATGCCTTACAAAATGGTCTGTGAGCAGATTCCACCACAGGTTATAGTTCTATTCATGAAACTGTTTCAGTTATGGCTGTGACATGGCAACATCTCAGCATGTCATTTCTATACCCTAATACAGCACTGCCATAGTAGAAACAGCTTCTGCAGAATGGAATATATGGTCATTAAAAGGCACACCTCAAAGTACATGTCAAAAACTTTGTGACATTAAATAGGCGATATATCAACATTGTAGATGGATTACTTCGTTAGCAAGATATTTCCTGTTTATAATATTTTTTTCATTTTTTTCTTCTCTAGATCTTTTTATGTCCTTATAATTAATGCTTCCAAATGTGAGTTTTTAAACTCCATTCCCCAGAAACCGCAGCCCTGTGTCGTTTCTAGGGCAGTCGAGCTAGAGATGTGTGAACTTATTCAGATGCCTAAACCAGTACTTATGCCAACTGTCTAGAATCCAGGAAGTAAGACATAAGAGATGATGAAGATAAGTATTTTTAAAAAGCAACAGTTAGAGGGCTAGTACTCCAAAAATGAGGATTAATGCTTTTTCCTCACTTCCTCCCTCCCTCTCTCACCCTGTTCCCCTTACGTGTGTTCTGTTCCAAAAGCTTAGTGGACCAGAGCCTGGTCAGTGAGTGGCCGTCAATGGATGACTTCCAAGAGTCAGAGTAACGCCCTGCCATGCCCCCTTGCTTACATTACTTCGGTCTCCCTCCCCACTGAACACACGTTCTGGGTCTTGGCATGAATATCAGCCCCGGCCTTTGAATATTTCAGAAACCCTTGACATTTCCTCCCCTAATGAGCCCCACACACAGACACAGAGCCACAGCAGTCTCAGAAGAGCCTCAGAGTCCAGCCTCATTAATCCAGATACGTTTGGCTTCCAGGGTGAAAGCACCAGTCCAGGCCACCCTGATGGTTTCTCTGTGTAGCTGCAATTTATTTAGCAGAGCAATCTCTCCTAGTGCAGCAGGTGTGAAGAAAATCTGAGGGAGCTGATTAGCAGGACATGGTAAGCACGATCAGACACACTTAGCATCCAGAAATGGCGTACGATAAGCCGTAAGTCCCCAGTTCTGCACCTTCTGGAATTAAAGGTTAAAGTTATTGTAGATTTGCATGGCTATATAGAATCAGAAATGTGACATGGAGATATGATAATGAGAACTCAAACTGCCATTACAACTTCAGTTATTTATTCTCATCCCTATGTAAACCTGTACAATACTCCAGTAAAGTGGACTCAGTTCATCTGGACACAAGCTCATTTACCCATCATCCATCCAAATGACTTCTTCAGTTTCAGCTAGCTGTAAAGACCCCATGACTTAAATATTGATATTTGGCATAATGACTGAAACCAACCCCAATACATAATGATAGAACCAGTGATCAGTTCAAATTGACCATTATTATAAAGGCCATGTATGCTGTTCACAATCGACTGGGTATGAAGCAGTTGCAATCAGGGCAATCACCATCATAAGATGGTGAAAGATGTACCCTTAACACCACCCCCATTCAGAGATGGACATTCCCTTTTTACGTAAATGGATTCTTTGACTCCCTGTTCAAACCAGGACTCCTCCTTATCTAGAATGTCCAGTAGTAATTCTATATGTGGCGATGTAGCATAACAATGCACATTTTCCAAACACTGCATGTCAGTGGCTTTCAAAGTCCAAAACACGCTACGCTAAAAATCGATCCTCCCCCAGGACTGTTTCTCATGGCACAAATCAAGCAATATAGTCTATGCTATCAATTGCCAGGGGGATTGTGGAGAATCGTACATTGGGGAAACCAAACAGCCACTTGTGTATCGTATGGAACAACACAGAAGAGCTTCCCCATCAGGCCATGACCACCTACAGGCCAGTGGCCATTCCTTCATGGATGAAGATGTGAAAATTCAGGATAGGCAGGAATGCTAGTTTGAACAGGGCGTCCAAGAAGCCATTTACATCTTGGATTCTACTACCTGGATTAGTGAGTATCCACTAAGCAGACATAACACTGTATAAATTTAGATTTTTTTTCCAAATAAAAGTGAATGCAGGAAATAAGGAAATTAGAATTTTGCCCTTTTTTAGGGGACCAGATTATATTAACAAAGTACCAGGCATGTTTCTGCAAAACCAGCTGGTCAGCCCTTTAGGCTCTTTAGGCCCTTTAGGCTCTTCAGGGCCTTCAGGCCCTTCAGGGTGACCAGCTGCTCTCGGACTTGCATGTGTAATTCTCCTTCTGCTCTGCTCTACACACACATCTCTGTTCTTGAGCACTTTCTGGGGCAGACAGGATGTTTAAGGAGGCGGCAAGACGGCGCAGCAGTTGTACTCCATCAGCTGTGCTCCATCAGCTGTGCTTCATCAGCTGTGCTCCATCAGCTGTACTCCATCAGCTCAGCTGTGCTCCGTCAGCTGTGCTTCATCAGCTGTGCTCCATCAGCTGTGCTCTGTCAGCTGTGCTTCATCAGCTGTACTCCATCAGCTCAGCTGTGCTCCATCAGCTGTGCTCTGTCAGCTGTGCTTCATCAGCTGTGCTCCATCAGCTGTGCTCTGTCAGCTGTGCTTCATCAGCTGTGCTCCATCAGCTGTGCTCTGTCAGCTGTGCTTCATCAGCTGTTCTCCATCAGCTGTGCTCCATCAGCTGTACTCCGTCTGCTGTGCTCCATCAGCTGTACTCCATCAGCTGTGCTCCATCAGCTGTGCTCCGTCAGCTGTACTCCGTCTGCTGTGCTCCGTCAGCTGTGCTCCATCAGCTGTGCTCCTTCAGCTGTGCTCCGTCAGCTGTGCTCCATCAGCTGTGCTCCTTCAGCCGTGCTCCATCAGCTGTTCTCCGTCAGCTGTGCTCCTTCAGCTGTGCTCCGTCAGCCCGCTGCTGGGACCCTCACTCGCACCCACATCTCCTCTGTTCCATCTGACGCTAAGCCGCACCTCCTCAAATGCTGTGTGAGTTGTTATCACAGGCTGTGTCTGCCCAGGCTTTTAATTCCTCTCTGTGGGAATAATGAAATGACTTGCCATGACAGTGGCAGTGTGATATCATTCACACTAGTTAGGACTCTGGCCACCAACATTGTATGTAAGTAGCTTCACTGTCAGTACATGTCAAGCTAATTGACAAGCTAATTGATGCGATCCCCTCCCTCTGCCAATAGAGGAACACATTGGGGTCTCTACCTTGGACACCTGATTAAGGAGCTTCATTGGTGGCATTGCACTACTTACAACTGCCTTCCCATTCTGAGCTGAATTGCACTGGGATTACAGTGCGAGTTGCACTGCTTACGGCTTGAAATAAGTATCCATTTTCTTATTGGAAAAGAAGAACTGCTCCTTGTAGCATAAACAATATGAAACAGTAGTCCAAAAACATAAAAACATAGATATGTTTCAGACATTTTGGAGACCCTTTCATACTTATATTACTGACTTGCATCAGAAGCTAATTTAGGAGGAGAAATATATAATAAAAAAACAGAATTCCTGTTAGTCTAATCTGGACTGTAGAGGCATCAGAAAGAGGCCTGTTCTATTACCCCAATGAGAAATGACGGGGTCGGGGGCAGTGCATGGTCTGAAAGGGAAGAGAGTAAAATGGAGAGGGGGGAAAAAGAATAGATAAAAAATGCATAGAGAAGATGGGAGAAAGATGTAAGTATAATTTAGAGGACAAAGAATGAGAGAGTGAGAGAGAGAGAGAAAGAGAGAAGACCTGTTGGCTACACTGGTCTATATCATGTGCATGTCATTCTCTATAATACCTCATATAAGTCTCAATGGGGAACATCAATACAGACCCATTATGATATAAATGTCTCCTCTGACAGGCTGTTATCTGGTCACAGATCAGCTCTTTTTTCCCGGGGCAGTTTTTCAAGCCCCCGTCCCAGCAGTCCCTCAGCAAGGCCCATCAGGGGTGTGCACAGTAAAATGGCCACTTCTGCACCCCCCAACTACCCCCAACAACCCCCAACCCCAGAAGGTGTTCTTCCGGTCTCCAACAACAACCAGTGTTACAGAAGCAGAGGAGGGCAGATGGCTGGCAGCATACATCCTGAGACAATGTTTCTTTTTAAATAACATACCAGCTCAGCCCTGTCTTTTGTTCTTTGCTTGACATTTATATATCTGGACTGTACCATAATTTAGAGAACATGGAGTATCATTCAATTTATTTCTTGAAACAACTGTAAAATTGGTCACGTATGTCTCAGTTACAATGCCATACACAACAGTGGACACACACAAAGTACATTCTGTGAAATTGGTGGTCTAATTATCATCATTACAAAACTGCTACAACTATAATCACATGGTATTTGATTCGTTTAAATGCTGTCATGTTTATACAAACTATACCAGGCACACTCTTGTATTAGCCTCAGCGTTCAACTTTCAAATTGAGTTCCTCCAGGTAATTTGGCATGTGATCCATCAGATTGATAAGCTATAAGCTATTTCCTGACCCTGGAGTTTAGGTCAGATAAATCGGTTGATGCACAATTAGTGCTTGCTGCCAGCACAATAATTACCTGCCGATTTCTGATACTTATTCTTGGCGGGTCTGCCTGTGCATCAGTGTCTCTTTAGCATTCTATGTATGTCCCTCTGCATACTTCTGAAATACAACGCAGGGTTGCCAACTCTCACGCATTGAGCGTGTGACACACGCATTTGACTGTCTTCACACGCTCACACGCCACACATCCGATTTCTCACGCCGAAAAAAAAATCTATTTTATTTACCTCTGATCCATATCTATCATTCAATGAGTTAATAGTTCGCTCTGGTGCGAATCAATCGACCGATCATGATATAATACTTAATTTGTGTCCATTCCATTCAAATCTCACTCCAAGTGATCTTGAAAAGTTGGCAACCTTGCTACGTATGGTGCTTTACAGCCTGGCACACAAAAACAAAGAAAAAATCCCATCCATGGGTTAGAAAGAACACAGAATATTTAAAGAGAATTAGTGAAATCAGGGTCTAACACAGTCCCCATGCAGTCACATATTTAGATCAATGCAGCCTCTACTCAGTATTAAAATTGGAGAGAGCAGAAATCCTTGGCTTGTCTCAGAGCAATTGGAAATTGGAATTTGTGTTGTTTGCTCTTCAATACCACTGCGTGAAGGATTTCAAAGAGAATCAGAAAACGTAAACATACATAAGGACTCAGTTCTGAAACACACAGGGTTAACACACTCACCAGACAAATACGGAAACCCAAATGTCTATGGGAAACTCACATCGCAAGCGTGCAAATCATTCAGTGGAGGAACAGCAAACTCCTTCCTGCTGCCAAGTTCCTATCACAGGTTCCTGGAGGTTAATGAGCAGGTGCATGAACATATCCATGGAGGAGCACACGTTTCTAATGGAGCCATTCGCACCACAGAGTTGAATCTAATTAAGAAGTAACACCAGCAGATCTCTGGAGCTGCTCAGGCCACTCTGACCCTGCCGTGCCTTCCCCTACCACATCCCAGGGTGATGAAACCATCGACAGGAGGGGACCCACATGCAGGGTGTAAAGAATTACTAGAGAGGAAACAGGCTGAAAACACTATCAAAAGCCCCCCCCCCCCCCCCCCCCAAAAAAAAAAAAAAAAAAAAAAAAACTAAACAATAGGCTAAGATCAGAAACATGAAGAGAGAGCAAATGTACAAAATCACAAGTCCAAAATTGGAAGACAAAGAGAAAAACAGGTGTGAAACGCTGAAAAACACTCAGTACGACAGCAGTAGGCAAACGTTACTTGGCAAGGAGCGATGGGATGAGATTACTTTGGGAAGTAATTAGGGGCAGACTGGTTAGTATTCAGGTAAGGCTGATCAGCATGGGTGTGGTTGGTTGTGTGGTGGTTGACTAGGACGACGTGACACAGATCTTCTGTCCTTCTGGAAGACAGCAAACTTATCATCATCTCGTGCTGGCCGCCATCTCGCTCTTGGAGAATGTCCCGCCTTTAAACTCCAGCAGGTGACGGGAATCTCTCAAGCTGCTGATGACGTTGCAGCATGCAGCCCAGTGTCTCTCTGCTCTCAGCCAAAGTTGCAGATTGCGCAAATGGGGAAGTAAATCCACCAATTTGTTCGAGCGATCTCTCGATATGGTTCCAGCCCAAAATTGCGAATTAATTCGCCCGTCGGTTCATTTTTGTCCATGTCTCATTTCTGCTACTAGCAAAAAGGCAGAGGCACTTGATCTGAGCGATGAGAACAATGAAGACAAGCCGTTTTCAAAAAGGCACACGGCCCCACGGCAGCGTCGAGGACGAGGAACGTGAGAAGAGAATGCTCTGATAGAGAATCCATTAAAATAGAAAACTCGAAAGGAAATGGAAAATTCTGCCTGCATCTCTCATTGGTCCACTAAGTGTGACTCTGGTGAAGAAGCAGTACTTCTAGCAGGCCCTGGGCTCCAGGAGTGGTGTGCTGACCTACCTGACTTATCACTCCATGTCATTACTCTCTGCCAGCCCCAACATGGCCACCTAATTATTCCACTTGAGCATGTTCTCAGTGGGGAGATACAGTCTTCCCTAAACCCACCTATACTGAATACAGCATCACTGAATAATCTCTTATAGTACTGTTTTGTGTCAACCTGGACTTGAACTGAACAGTGCAGGTCTGGTGTGGCTTACGTAGGTGTATTTGGAGTGAAAATATATCTTGTAACATGTATCAAAACATCATTGATCTTATAAAATAATAAAAAAAAAAACAGTTAAATAGTTTTAATTTAAAGTAATATCTGATGGTAACTCACGACTTTATATTTGGAATCCCTCCTCGTGCTGTATACAGTTTAAAGGTCAGCCAACACTGCTTAGATTATAATTCTGAATGAATTACAAAGGTCTTCAGGAATTGCTACTACGGCTGGAAAGTAAGACTGTCCAACCGCTGAATAATTTAGCAGTATGCACTCTGTAGTCCTCTGTAATCAGTTTATTAAATCCATGTGGTCATTATCTTGGAACCATTTGTTTTTGGAAGTATTCATATATACTGTAATAAGTGCCCTCGGAAGGAACCCTGGTGCAAACATATTCCATTTAAATGAACAGTACACTGTAGAGTGCTGCAGGTCTCCATTCACCTGATGGACATATCAAAGTATATATATTTTTCTCTAAATGGTCACATCATTATTCAGATTATAGGTCTGTATTTAGAGAGTCTTAATGGCTGTTTATGAGGTCATGCATATTATCACTTCTGTGCCTTCAGTTGGTCTGTTGGCATATTAATTAGCATATTTATGGTAATTGTGGATAGATGGCTTTGCACATTAACTGATCTCTGGCAAAGTGCACACAGTGAGATAAATAAGCAGTGCTCTGCCAGGTCCCCGTCACGAGACCATGAGGGTTAATTTGTGCAAATGTACTTCTCCTCCATGATGATGAATCTGCTGAATTTAAAAATGGTCCTACCACAGTTCTCTGACAGGGTCACTTGACAAACAAGATGCCCCTGCCTTGATTGCTTCCCCCCTGGTGTGGCCGCTCTGTAAAGCCGCCGATGTGTTTTAATGAATTTAGAGCCATTATGGAGTTTAATCTTGTCCTGGTTGCGAACATGGCAGACTCACACCCTTCCCCCGCCTAGCAAGCAACTGCCCACTTCAGAGCAAAATGCAGTGCAATGCGATTAGAAGGCTGTGAAATTATGAGACAACATTTTTTTGTAGATTGTCAGTTATAATTTGTTTAGCCATGAGAATAAGAAAAGAAATCCTTTTTCCCCACGAGCGTGCTCTGCTATGCGTCTGCTCTCCCCAAAAGCTTCTTCTCTTTCCACTTCCTTTCACGTTCTTCTACTCTACTGTGGACTCTTCACTCCCACCCCCATCTTACTTTATTCTGCATGAGACTCCCGGGCTGAAAAGGGGGCCCACTCCGGCCCTGCCCTGGCCTAACACTAACCCTGGCCTAACACTAACTCTGGCCTAACCCTAATCCTGGCCTAACCCTATCCCTGGCCTAAACCTAACCCTGGCCTAAACCTAACCCTGGCCTAACGCTAACCCTGGCCTAACCCTAACCCTGGCCTAACCCTATCCCTGGCCTAAACCTAACCCCAGGCCTCTTCATACCCATTCTGCTTTTCCATTTTGCTTGTGGCTCTGAAACACAGGCCAGTCTACCCCACTCCCCTGCTGTATCATCGGTGTGTGTTGTGTGTGTGTGTGTGTGTGTGTGTGTGTGAGAGAGAGAGAGAGACAAACACACACACATATAATAGGCATCTGGGCAGATCCAGGCCCTGCTAGCTGGTCTCTGTCAAAGTGTGCCCCCAAGCCTCTAGCAGAGAACACCAGTTCACCTTACCAAACCGGATTACCTGTATATATGAAACGTTAGATAGGGTATCACTGTTTCCCCCAGGGTCATAGAACTTGAGTAAGCATGGAGGGAGATGACTGAAAAGGGACCTTGACGAATAGGAAATCGTGTAGGCTTGCTCAGTCTGTAGATTAGACAGGGAGAGAGAGAGAGAGAGAAAGTGGTAATAGTATGATGCTGAAGTGTGATGCTACTGTTGCCACCTGACAGAGACCTTCCAGTGTCAGAAGAGAAGAGGGAGCATGGCTGAATCAATGAACAACACTCTTAGAGCCAATCAGAGTCACTCCAATCAGCCTCCGAACATTTGATTGGTGCTGCTAACCTATTACCTAGTATCAGTAATGTAACAGCTTGACACAGACTGAATTAGGACAGGTGAAGAATCACCACGGCCTAGCAAAACATTTTTAGGATTTTAGTTTATAATAGTACTTATCTCACAGACAGGCATGTGTTGCTCAGTCTGTTCTCCACAATGCTGTCAACCAATTGGATCATTCCAGTTAAGTAAAAATAATCAGTGAAAAAGTATATAAGAGAATAAATAAGTAAGTCTATAAATAAATAAATAAATGTTGTGCCTTGTTGATACTGACACAATTTATATTTTGACACATGCGCTCAGCAAATCAGGTTTTTAGGAAGTTAGGAGGGAGGCTGAAAATGTCACCCTAGTATACATGTAAGTTAGAGAGAGAGAGAGAGAGAGAGAGAGAGAGAGAGAGAGAGAGAGAGAGACAGAGAGAGATATGCCTCGGGTAATGCACCATGCTCCACTGAGGGAAATGAGGCTAGCATGCAGAGAGCGAAGGCGGATGAAGGAGTAGTAAGGCGTGGGTAGGAAGGGGAAGGTGGGGGTAGGAGGGGGAAGGGGGGGTTAGGAGGGGGAAGGGGGGGTAGGAGGGGGAAGGTGGGAGGTAGGAGGGGGAAGGGGGGGTAGGAGGGGGAAGGTGGGGGTAGGAGGGGGAAGGGGGGGTAGGAGGGGGAAGGTGGGAGGTAGGAGGGGGAAGGGGGGTAGGAGTGGTAGGGGGGGTAGGAGTGGTAGGGGGGGTAGGAGTGGTAAGGGGGGGGTAGGAGGGGGAAGGTGGGGGGTAGGAGTGGTAGGGGGGTAGGAGTGGTAAGGGGGGGGTAGGAGGGGGAAGGTGGGGGGTAGGAGTGGTAAGGGGGGGTTAGGAGGGGGAAGGCAGGGGGCAGGAGGGGGAAGGTGGGGGGTAGGAGTGGTAAGGGGGGGTAGGAGGGGGAAGGCGGGGGGTAGGAGTGGTAAGGGGGGGTAGGAGGAGGAAGGCGGGGGGTAGGAGTGGTAGGGGGGGGTAGGAGTGGTAAGGGGAAGGTGGGGGGTAAGAGTGGTAAGGGGGCGGGGGGGTAGGAGTGGTAAGGAGGGGTAGGAGGGGGAAGGCGGGGGGTAGGAGTGGTAAGGGGAAGGTGGGGGGTAAGAGTGGTAAGGGGGCGGGGGGGTAGGAGTGGTAAGGGGGGGTAGGAGGGGGAAGGCGGGGGGTAGGAGTGGTAAGGGGGGGTGGGAGGGGGAAGGTGGGGGGTAGGAGTGGTAAGGGGGGGGTAGGAGGGGGAAGGTGGGGGGTAGGAGTGGTAAGGGGGGGGTAGGAGGGGGAAGGCGGGGGGTAGGAGTGGTAAGGGGGGGTGGGAGGGGGAAGGCGGGGGGTAGGAGTGGTAGGGGGGGTAGGAGGGGGAAGGTGGGGGGTAGGAGTGGTAAGGGGGCGGGGGGGTAGGAGGGGGAAGGCGGGGGGCAGGAGGGGGAAGGGGGGGGGTAGGAGTGGTAAGGGGGGGTAGGAGGGGGAAGGCGGGGGGTAGGAGTGGTAAGGGGGGGTAGGAGGGGGAAGGTGGGGGGTAGGAGTGGTAAGGGGGGGTGGGAGGGGGAAGGTGGGGGGTAGGAGTGGTAAGGGGGGGTAGGAGGGGGAAGGTGGGGGGTAGGAGTGGTAAGGGGGGGTGGGAGGGGGAAGGTGGGGGGTAGGAGTGGTAAGGGGGGGTGGGAGGGGGAAGGTGGGGGTAGGAGTGGTAAGGGGGGGTAGGAGGGGGAAGGTGGGGGGTAGGAGTGGTAAGGGGGGGTGGGAGGGGGAAGGTGGGGGGTAGGAGTGGTAAGGGGGGGTGGGAGGGGGAAGGTGGGGGGTAGGAGTGGTAAGGGGGGGTGGGAGGGGGAAGGTGGGGGTAGGAGTGGTAAGGGGGGGTAGGAGGGGGAAGGTGGGGGGTAGGAGTGGTAAGGGGGCGGGGGGGTAGGAGGGGGAAGGCGGGGGGCAGGAGGGGGAAGGGGGGGGTAGGAGTGGTAAGGGGGCGGGGAGGTAGGAGTGGTAAGGGGGCGGGGGGGCAGGAGGGGGAAGGTTTTCCTCCATCACCCAGGCAATCTGCACCATGGGGCTCGCTCAGTTGCAAAGACCCTATCACGAAACAGCACTCATCTGATTTCATTTTTATTTGAACCCAAATCTTCACAGAATACTGACACTGTCCCTCCTGTGCTGTATTTGTGAAGGATCAGCAGCTCTATCCTGCTAAGCACACGGAGCTGAACTAAAGTGGCCACATGGCTACCGCATCAGATTACAGCTCGCCTCTTAAGCAAAAGAAAAACATTGTTTTGTTATATTATTTAAATAAATTTTCATTTGAGATGACATTGCTTCTTTTTGATACACATTTCTTTTTTTTAGTATCTGATGTATATTACTTTCCAAAATGTATACCCCCCCACACACACCTTTCAGGAGACCGGTCACACAATTTGTCCGTCAACCTTCAGAGTTCTTCAGTGGAGAAAACCAAACTAACAGAGGGTTTTTTTCAGACAAGCTTTTCACTTCTATTTAATTCCTCTCAACTCCACTGCCTTTAGTTCTACGTTTAGCCCTTAAATTTCAGAAGGACCCCAAGCCATTCAGCTCTGTTGACAATTAAGTCAGTATTTAACATTTTCACGTTATGATCAATGTCATTGCGTGCTTGTGCAGTGGACAATTTAAATTCTTCAGAATGATTCCAGAATAGAACTTTACATACTACAGTGCTGCTACAACCTACAACCTTTCTGTTCTTCAGAGTGTATGGACACCATCCCTGAGCCACAGCTTCCTATGATAAGCAGAAATTCGAAAAATGACTCTAGTCCTTTACTGCAAGACCTGTTAGTTAAATGCTGGCATACTTTTAACCTGCTGTAATTGAATAAGGAACACCTAGCAATGCTAATGGATATTAGCATATGGTCCTGGACCTGTGATCATACGAAATGAGTTGTGACAGCTGTAAGAGAACCCTGACCTACGAAACAAACGGTACCTGGAGGCTTGAGAATAGCATATACAGTTTGTAAGATGACACTGAAACTTTAATAGGAAACTTCTTGTATTTTCGAACTGCATTTGCATTCTAGGTGCATGTCTAAATTCAGATTTCCTCTCTCTCCGGCTGTTGCTTTGTAGAATAGATTGCCTAGAAGTAGTAGAAACACTTAGCATTTTAGCTGTAGTCAGGTGACTGTGGTTTTAGCCTAGCACACAGGAAACTGGAGACTTCTTTGATTCACAGTTGGTGATAACAACATTTAGGATTTAAGTGGACTGTTCATCTCAGTTTCCATAGCCTTTGGAGATCTGAACTTCTCTGTAAATGAGCAACATTTGCTGTTATTTTACTCTGTGATTGCTGTATTAAGTATAGTGTTTGAGCATTAATGATCTTCTGTAAAGGAGAAAATTAATTTATATGACAGTCTAAATGCAACTGTTTCAACTCCTTACACTGTAAAACATACTTGATTGTAATTCTTAGTTTAAGGATTTTTAATTAGTGCACTGATCTAGTGGGACAGAAAATGACCTGAGGCTTGTATTAAGAGCTGCACAGCTGAAATAGTATAATACAGGGAAATCTCATGACCACAAATTTTATGTGACCCAGTTCAGTGTCAGCTAAGGTATAACAAAAGTTTCTCTTTCTGTCTGCAGTTAAACCAACTGTTATTGATGTTGATATCTACGTAAACAGCATCGGACCAGTTTCATCCATCAATATGGTAAGAGAAAGTATTTCCACACATTTCGCACTAGATTTTGCATTGTTTTGTGTGTGTGTGTGTGTGTGTGTGTGTGTGTGTGTGTGTGTGTGTGTGTGTGTGTGTGTGTGTGTGTGTGTGTGTGTGTGTGTGTGTTTTAAACATTTGTCACCTGAGCTGAAAATCTTTCTAAACCATGCTTGCTGCTTCTCTGGCTCCTGGTTCCCCGATTTAAGTAGAGCCTGTGTTTGGTGAAGGGCTGGAGGCCAGGAAGAGGCAGTCTGCTCTGCAGAGTTGTGAGGTCAAACTCAGGCTTAAGAAGCTATTCCCCTTGGGTCTCTGACAGACCACACTGAGAGAAAATGGAAGCCACTCGGGTAGAATGAGAAAAGTAATGCATTTTCTAGACTGCTGATGAGATTAAATTATTGAAATGTGTGTAGCCAATGTCCCTGTTTGAGCCAGGTCGCTTTTAAGAAAAAGAAAAGGGACTTTTGACTTGCTTTGGCAGTCAGGTTGGAATAATACTATTTGGATTGTAAATGACATACTTGGTCATCTGAGTAGAACCCTGATCCACAGTTAGAGTGGATCGATGAAAAATTATCCATGTTTAAATGAATATGTACATTTTTGTATTAAACATTGTGTTAAACAAAAATAATACACCATTAAGAACTTCATTTCATTTCATTTCATTTCTGTTCAGACCAGGCCCAGAACAAATCTTTTATTGTGACAATAAGAACGCATTTTATTTCGCTAAACACAACCTAGTAATGTTGTATTTCAAAATTATTTTATAATAATAAAAAAAAACTACATAAGGAATCTGGCCATTAAAACCACAAAAGCAATTTCAGTCACACAGATCATTTCAATCACACTCAGACAGAGAAACAGACAGAGGAGGCCCGGACTGCACCACTGCACCAGGAAAGGAGCATTAACCCCTCATTTACATCATCGTGTGCAACTTTACCATACTGGAAGTAAATATTTTATTCAGGTGTTTCTTATTATCTTACGTTTGCGTGCAGTGTAAAAATCACTGCTTAAAATTCATGTTAAAAACATGCTGTGCCATGACCTCATCACTCATTGCTGACTTCAGATCCATGCAGTACTACACGGTTTCCTCTCTAACTAGACAATGTACTGGCCAGGCCTACTGCAGAACACAAACCCTGCAACATAGAGGCCTGTCATACACGTTGTGCAGACCGTAAGGAGTTGGACAGTGGCTCATTTATTTTGGCTTTGACAAAATGTTATGTATGACAAAATCAATAGTTTCATACATTGTTATGAAGCAGGAAAGCAATGCTGATCGTTTAAGAAAATAACTAACATGGCAGAAGACAGTGAAGGATCGCTGTAGTGGATACTGAATAATGTAAAATCATGAAAAACACATCAAACACCAAACAGAATGTGTCAATCACTGTTACACAGAAGTGGCATGACCTTTGATGGTGTCTCCACAAGCTGACCTAAGTACAGTATGGGCAGGTTGACAGCTTCTACAATGTGAATTGACAAAACATTGGGGGGGGGGGGGGGGGGGGGGGGGAATCTATGTTGAAGATTAAAAGGAATATTTTCCAATGTAGCAGATTGAAGAGTGTACAGAGGAAAGTATATGCTTTATACTAAAAGTATATGCTTTATACTAAAGCAGCCAGTTTTTTAGGGACAGAAAGAGGAGTCCTCTCTACTGGCCATGTTGAGAAATCTCCATTCAGCATGTGTTTACCTGGAAACATGACTGAATGTGATCTGCACTGGAGGTGCTTTACCAGAAAATCTTGTTTAGGATTATGTTAATTTGTCCTATTTCTTACAGTCCACTGAAATGGAGGAATACATACAGCATCTGAAGGACTGCAATTCCTACATGTCTCATCCAGTACAGATGAAAACACCCTTGAATTAAAGTGCCGTTGTGCGCTTTAATCTTGATGTCATTGTTCCATTTTGTTCTCCAGTGTTCTGGAACGGACAACAAAAGCAAACCCAAACTGTCACAGTATAGACTGCACTGTATCATTATGAACACCTCTGTACTCTATGCCAAGTGATCACATACATATATTCTTTATATCACCTACTGCATTATAAAATTGACTAGACATACTTGAGAGTAGAAGGGCAAAGAGACCTCATTATTTTCCAGTTTCAGTAGCTTTTCTGAGAACATGTATAACTGGATAATGGGAAGAGTCTTAACAACCACTTGAAGAACCTGACAGTATTGAATCATGATCTACAGTTTCCCTTCTGCAAGTCTAATTTAATGCCCTGAGGCACATATTATTGAAGAGTAAGAGTGGCATGATAAAAGGCAGTTTCCAAAGTTGTTTCCTGCCCTTACAATGTTTACTATAAGACTAAGCAGTCTGTTCATCCAGGACTTACAAGGACAACTCAGACCACTTTTTCTGTATTACATTATAGCATAGATCTATTGAGCTGTTTTTAAAAATAGAGGGAACTTGGTTAATTTCTTTATTCACAAATTTACTCTTCTTTAGCCAAACAATATCTCCCATCTCCCCCAAAACTCATTTGTTAACCACAACAATCGTTTTGAGACAACCGGGATGTACAATGACACTCTGGGACAAGTTATTTGCACTTCAGAGATGGTGCCAGCTCACCAATCCCGTCTACTGAGAATTGAGAGCAGCCAACCTGCACCCTTCAATAACACAACCCATCTCACTTAGAGATTTACCCATCATTGTTTTATACTGGCAAAATGGAGAAAGATGTGCATAAGCAAACAGGCATTCAAGTAATTCCAGATACAAATATAGAGCAATTTGCATTGGCCAGGGACGCTACGCTCTGAAGATGATACCTTCAAACGTTGCCGAGAGTCATCCGGTCCCCTCAGCTTCCATTTCCGTTGGCTCGTGTCTCTATTTTTTGGGGCCTGCGCTCCATTTGCATTGTGTGTAAACTCTTGAAAAGCACAAATGCACCAACGCCCAAGGCCACCATACAGATGATTCCAATTTGTCATTTGCAGTATCACTGTGGAATGGGATTTGCCACACCAGGGAATGACAGTCTCAGCTCCTGAGTCCTGGTGCGCATAGAGCACTGTGTTGGGATTGTGTTGGGCGGGCAGGCTGTCATCAGCTCCCACTGCCGAATCTCTCCGTGTTTTAGGCACCATTAAGAACACACACCTCTCTCTTCTATGGCATGACAAACTCATTTTCAGCAGCACAGTCCTGTTGGGAATTCATTTATCAGCTGTCACCCTTTTATTGTTTTGGATTTTAATGGAGTGTATAATCAAATTGCATTAAGGTGTCTCACGGAAACAAATCAAGATGGATTCTTTGTGCTTTCTGAATTAGAATTATTTTAAAAAGCTCAAGATAGTGAAAAGTTCTATAGTGGATGTAGATTGAAGGCTTTTGAATGTTTTTGTCTTCATTATTAATGTTTTTATGACCTCATTATTAGAAACCAACAAAATACTTGGTTTACCTTGTTTCTTATTTTACTCTTTCCTTTAATTATTTTAATGGTCTCATTTCCTCTCTAACTGCATGTGTCATTTATGTGCATCAATAAGTAAAGGACACTTATAAAATCACCACAAACCTGACTGAAGCCTGACTGAAACCTTACTTAAATGTGGCATGGAATACTTCATGCCCAATTTATAAACAATTAAATGATCAGGACTTCATTATTCAAGGGCAGCAAGGATGGCAGGTAAAACAGACATTAATAATCAGTATGCACACAGCCAGACCCCCAAATGTAGGCTGTTATCTCTCCATTGCATTCTGCACTTTCTAGGAGATCAGTTTTTGTTTGACAGGTCCCCATATTATCTGAGCTAAAATGGCCCAATGAGAAGAATAACAGGAAATGTTCAGGAGAAAAAAGTACACCCAGATGTTTTGAGATTGTACAACTGGAAAAGTCAGGAAATCAAAATCTGATGTAAGACATACAGTACTTGGCTTATTGGAGCTACACTGATCAGCAAAAGGAATAAGTTTGGTCTGAAGGTAGTAACCCAGGTAATGTGTGTTACATTATAATTAACTAATGTTGTTGATTTTACTGCACATTTGGAATAACAAAAATGAACAGAGGATTATGTTACTGCAAACCATTGTCCAAAATTTTAGCCCAAGTATTGTATTATGCTGGCTAACTGTGTTTCTCTCCGATCTCTATTCACTTCCCTGGCTACCCTCCCCTGTTCAATTGTAAACTGAAGGGCGAAGAGGAATCTTGCAGTAGAAAACATCAGGTTCCCCCCTCAAAACACTTTGGGCTGCACCTAATTCTCACTGCAATGTTTAAAATCCTAGGGATTATGGGTTACAATTATATGAATTATATGAGGGGGATTAGTGAGCACTGCAGGTCATCATCATCATTGTCATCATCATCATCATCATCATCATAATCATCAAAACACATGGTTAATACCCTGCAGAAGTGGAGTGGGACACAGCCCAGGGAGCTGGCCACCCACACACACCATGTCCCCACCAGGCCATCTCAGAAGAGTGCTTGAGAGCAAACTACACATTTTTTTGCCGGTGCCAGGTCTGGACACACTCTACTGCTCACAAACCTTGGCTTTCTGATCTGTTTAACAATCTGCTGCGTGGCAAACATTCCCTGTCTGCATGACGATTTAGGACCGACATGTATACCAAGGGAGGAGGAGGTCAGCAAACCAGGCTCTGTTGGAAATCCAGAGCGCCGAGATGCTGTCTGATTATTGTGGTTCTGGGGGATTTAACACCCACTTGCTGGATAGATACCTTTTGACTGGGCAATCAATGCACTGTGGAAACTGTGAGGGTAATGACAAGAGATATTGAATTTCCATTCCCTAGTATTAACCCATTATTCCATATCCATAACAGCTCAGGTTTGTCTTATAGATACGATCTCTCAGGTAATCAACATGTCAAATGTCTTTTGTGTCTTTTACACACACTGCATGTTTTTTAGACCACAAAACGTTTGAACACAAAGCGACGTCAAAAATATTCCCTCACATCTTGTGAGAGGCAGGCTGGGTGCAATGAGACACCTCATTGTGGTGACACCTTATACTGTCAAATAAGGTGATGGCACTTGGAGTAGCCTGTGTGCTATGTTTAATGGATTTGTGATATTGAATAGTGGTCTCATTACCATAAATCCATTAAACACAGCATTTAAAAAGACCCCGTTCTCAGGTAAATCATATACATCAGACATTTTGATCGAAGGTATCAAAAAGTCCTATCTCAAATGAGTGAACCACCTTAACAAGCTCAGTAAATCAGGTTAGATAGGCCAGACCTGCAGATGATTCTAACACCACATTATACTCCAACAAGCTCCATCAGCCACTCATAGAGCCCGGTCCAGCCTGTAGCTGGGTACTGGGCAAATGACCACATGGGCCAGTAGAATACGTTCCTTCCATATACACGGCTTAAAGATTTTAAAAGGGAATGTAGTCATAGACTAGCAGCCACCTGTCAGACTGCAGTCTGTTTTACCTTCAACACTTCTACCAAGATGGCTGGATTCACCTGGGGGGGTTTTAGGAGGTTGAAGGTAACAAGGTAGAAAGGATGTGTGTGAGGCAGCAGTGCAAATAAGAGTATAATACATATGGCATTACACTGATCATTTATGAAATGTACAGGAACACTGTATTTGAGCAATTAGTTTGTGACCTCAACATGCTGGGTATAATTGTGAATTAGACATGGTTGTTAATGATAGACGTTTTTGCTAGGGGAGACCATGCATTTAGTTGGCATTCACGATTGTGGGAGGAGACTGTGAGATGGGCAGAACGCTGGTAATTTGGTGTGGATCACTGGATGGCTTTGATACTAGGAAAGAGGATGAACAGATCCATCAGTTACTGACTGATAGATTAACTACTTAAAGGATTTTTTTTAGTATTGAGATGAGAAACAAGGATGAAGTTGTGAGATGGAGAACAGAAGAGAGCTTGGTAATATACATATATGGGATGTTAACCAAGGCATGGGAGACTCACTCTATCTGCAACTTTTAAAGTTCTTGCAAATTGGCAGTTGGTTCATGTGAAAACATACATCAGTGTGAGATATATGCAGAGTCAGAGGAAACTTTCAAATGCTTATAATTTGTTGTGTGACAACTTCCTTCATGTATCGCTATATCAGTAAACTCTTAGCTCCACAACAGAGCTACAAAAATACTTTGCTCTCAGATAAAAAAAAAAGACTGAGGCCATTTGACAGGAAAATCTGTCTGGTGATACTAAAGTAGTCACTTGTCAAAGTGTCAGTTTGTGAAATAAGTCTGTCTATTATCTGCCACAATCTTAAATCAACTACCCTCAGCAACACAAAAATTCTCATCTAGTTTCCCAACACAGTGATTTTCCATATCTACAGCCTGGCAGGTAGGTGCTCAGCCTGATAAATGACACCTGTCATTAGTGTCTGTCAAGAGAAAACACATTTCTTCCACAATAGCAGTCATCTTCCCAGAGAGAAGAAGAGGGGCAGCTTCAGTAATTATTCATTTTCTCACTGAGAGGTCCAGTTAAGCACAGCATCCTCCTGATATCATAAACCCCCCACTCCCTTGTAACTAAAAAAATCCATTCCATCACAACATAAATCACCAATAATTAAAAATTAATTTGGCAGTTGGCCTTTCTGGTAAATGTGAGCATTTTTTTAAATGCACTACTAGACTGGTTCTTTTCTAAATGCACAATTGCCCACCATAAGTAATGCCATTAAAAGTGTACAAACCTCACCAGCATCTGTGGCTGATAAGCAGAGTGAGTAAAACACACACACACACAGACACAAACACAGACACAAACACACACACACACACACACACACACACACACACACACACACACACACACACACACACACACACACACACACTGCTTTTTGAGTCAGAAGCTTGTGGCATTAGGGTGTTATGGACAGTGAGTGTGTGGTTGTCCCACACCTACGTGTGTAGTGCTGCTACAGACAGCAGTAGGCCCCTCAGCACAACACTGCCTGGTTCTAGAGTTGTGATGTGGCATTACATTTACATTTACATTTACGGCATTTAGCAGACGCTCTTATCCAGTGCGACTTACAAAGTGCTTTGCTTTTGCATTAGGGTGTTAGACAGTTAGTGTGTGGTTGGCCCAGGTAGTGCTGTAGGCCCCTCAGCAGAACACTGCCTGATTCTAGAACTGCTTCATCCCAATTTCAGGCCTCACTAATTGCTTTTCATATGGATGCTTTTGTTTTATCAGGCCTAAAAGAGGCTTCACAACAATATAGTCCAAATTAACATTACCTTTCATTAACAGTCTGTCAAAGAAAAAAAAGATACTTATGGCAAGAAGAGTCTATGCTGAATTTGGGTGGTTGGTTGATCATGTAGCTGACAGTTTAGGGCACTACCCAGTTCATTTGTGCCCCTGCTGGTTTAGAATTAACACTGCAGCTATTAATTTACCACTGTAGCCAATACAGCCATGACCAGTTTAACACTAGTTTCAGGTTAAATCACATTCAAATATTCTTCAGTGCAAATGCATTTAAAGACTTATACATGTTACATGTGATAAACCAGCAGGTGTTAAAGTGAGTCACAATGAGTTTCTTCTCATTATCAGGAGGACACTTGAAAAGGCCTGCCGCAATATGACTGGGGCTATTTTTAAATGTCTGGGTCACACTGTGTCCTAGGCAACCATGCTGAGCCAAGGAAATCCTTCAGGATGGTATCCAGTTCAGTGACAGTAGAAGACTGGCACACACACACACACACACACACACACACACACACACACACAAATACAAAACATGTCTCACCTCAGATGCTGCATATTATATTCTTCTTGAACAGGAAATTAAGGTTTGCAATTAAATGCTCAAAAAACAGGTGACTCATATTGGGGGGACAAAAAAGAGTGTCTGACCAAAGAGTGTGTTTGGTATTATATTGCTAAATTTTTAATCTAACATGAATCTGGCATGGGCACCATTAAAAAGCAAGGAGATCCCAGTGTTCTTTTTGGCATTTCAGAGGGTAAGAACCTCCGTTTGAGTTGTGACGCTTCTGTTTATCAGGCTGAGAACAGCAAAGACAGGCTAGAGCTCAGTCAGACAAAATATAGCACAATGAAGCAGCTATGCAGAAGCCTTTACTTCATTATTCCAAATAAAGTTTGTTACTCACACTTTTCCCCTCAGGGAATCGGTGGGTTGTTAATGAACGCCTCAGGGAGAATGACAAGTAATGAGCACTTCAGGTATCACCATAATCAGCACGTGGCTCAGTGAAATAGCTCATTTCACTTATAGCCAAGTCATTTCTGAAACAAATAACATTCATTCAACTTTGTCACCCACACTCTCGTCCGGCGTGGGCTGTGTGTTGCGTGACACACGGTGCTGGAGCTCGGAAGCTGCGTCAGAGCTGCAGAGCTGGGGAGTGCTGTCTTCTGCTCCCCGAGCCAATGTTTCGTGAGGTCTTTTCACACGGAGCCGCCCCCACACTGTCAGCCAGACTGTCCCACACTTTCTGTGATTATCACAGACAACTGGGGGAGAAAGCGAAATGCAACAAGGAAGGCAAAGTGTGACAAATGTCGCCATGACAGTGAAGCTTCAACTCAAAGAAATACCAAGAGCAAGTTTTAGCCTTTTTATCTTAAACTGAATGTGATCTGTCTATAATCCTTAAAATGGATATGGCTAAGTAAATTAATATAATAATTTTCATTATACTAAAGGATGTCAATTAAAGCAGAGGACAAAGAAAATCACAAGCAACTATAACAAGACCTTTTCAAGTTTTCACACCTCAGTGGCCCTTTTCAGGAGACACAACCCTCTGATTCTATTCAGCTGGGTTAGCTGGATAATTTAGATGATGTAATTATAAATTCAACATACCTAAAATCATTCACATGAAATGCAATATTGCTCTCATACTTAAAAACAGAACGTGCAAGTTACTCATGTTCTGATGAGTAACTAGTTCACTAGTAAAAATTGTTGTAATAGGAAAAAATACAACTAAGAACAACCATGAATTGATTTAAAAAATGCAAAATACATACAGTAGTCCTCTCATATTTGTGATTTTGCAATCCACAGTTGAAAGATAACTGCATTAGACTTGGAGGCCACTGACATGGAAATATTCCTTACAGATGTTAAATCAGAGCCTCAGAAAATACACCCAACTTCATCAATTTGGAATGGGAGGAACAATTTAAAAAACAAAAAAAATTACACTGTGTATAATTTTGACTGCTGTGAATTTTGACAAGCTACCATCAGCTCATAATCTCTGCTAGACAAAGATAACTGTGTAGGGTTACTGCAAGCGCGCACACAAAGACCTCAAATCCATTAACAGCTGACATGATGGAGCTATTTATGCAATTTTAACATGGTTATTCCTTTTCTGATGGAATTGAAATGTCATCATGAAAAAATAACAATAATTATAATTGGAAGCAATGATTTCAAGGTTGCAAATGGCGCTTAGTACAAGCTGTGTCATCATGTTCATAAACATAACTTAAGGGATTTTTTGCTGTATTCTTGAAGCATGGCGATAAGTGGATTTTGCAGCATTTAGACACATTACTTGCTTTTCCATTCAGTCTTGTGTTTATAAAGGAACACTTTACAGCTTGGTCTCGTTGTCATGGTACACTGCAGTACTATGAAGGTTGTTTCACTGATGGGATTCACGTTATTTGGACTCTTAGAAAGAACAATTGTCTTTGTTCATATCATCTGACGCTCAGACATGATTTTGGCACATAAGCAACAATTACTTTTTTTTCTCCCTTTTGAGCGTTTCACACCCACACAGTTGCACAAAGGCACAAACGCAAAGGCCTACGTGACGAATGCACTTATTCTGTAGGCATTAAAGCACTGCAGTCTGCTGACACAGTCGTGAAGCCTCGTTTTATAGGGTTTCTCTGATATGCTCATGAGTTCTTGCCTATCGTGGGTACGCAATGATCTTGTTCCAACAACTGGAACTGCTTCATTCAAATCGTCAGTACATTATCAAATCATTTACAACAATCAGTTTTGTGACAGCAGAAAAGTGGTTTCATTATCTTTCGGTTCATGACTAGGTTAAGTTTGGGTTTCTTTTCAGGTCATCAGTCTGGATATATGAGGTGGAATTATCCCTATACATTCACCTACAACTTGGATTCCTCCTAGACACACTAAATTTACAACTGTATGCTCAATAGCAACCTGATACTGGAAGGTAATTAAAACAAATCAATTAAAACTCCAGTTACAGCAACCTCATTACACAGCACCAACGGACAGCCACCACTTACACAGCAATAAATGCTTTCGAGTCTCACAGGAGCTTCTCTGCATCCAAGTCACGCGGCAGTGAGAATCTAAGCTCATGAGCAGAATCCTTCAGGAGTGCCAGTGCTCGGAAAGGCGTCAAGCATCGTCCACACGGCTCCCTTTCTCCTTCCTTCAATCACATCATTGCTGCAAATCCAAGTACACTTATGCCTGACAGATTGCAACAACATGAGAGGACAGATTGTAGCTGCTGCCAGGCAATCACCTCTCGCTTTTGATGTAACCACAGGCAAAGAAGCAATATGCTTTTCTATTAACTGCTATATGTCATAAAGGCCCTGGTCTTTCTATGCGGGATGAACCTCTGCCTCGTGGAGCAGCCTGCGGCACTGCTGAAGAGTGCATGTGCATAGATGTGTGCACGCACGCACGCACACACACACACACACACACACACACACACACACACATACACACACACACACACACACACACACACACACACACACACACACACACACACACAGTCACAATCTTATCATCGAAGGCCCTTAGGGCAGTACACAGGGGCCACATTTCCTGTCTCAGCATGTGGTGACGATTTAGAACACGATATGCCAAATTAAGCACTTATTATATACACATTAAGCACAGCAAAGTGATCATTACACACATATTAACAGCAAATTGGCCGTACTGTTGCTATTTGAGACATTTTGCCCATGTGGCAACCATCTTTACAATTCGCCTATGACAAGCAAAAGAAAAACATCAATGCAGTTTCAAGGCTCGATTTGAGGCTCATCAGGACAGTTGTTGTGGTTACAGGCCGTCAGGTGGAAAACAACAACAACCCTCACATTATACTGTAATTAAAGACTTGAATACAACGTAATGTCATGTAGCAGCAGCCTTGAAAACATGCAAAGACACGTAGCTTCTTTTTAGCAGCAACAGCAGCAATTCTTTGTCAGACTATAATTCACAGCAACATATTAGAAATATTTTCTATATACATATGCAAGGGAGAGAATGAAAGAACCATTAAGGTATTTACAACTATATATTAACCTCTGATATCCAGTTATTTTTTTCTATTTTATTATTAAACCTTTTGTGTATTTTTATTAAAGAAACATTTCAAATTCTGTAAATTCTAAGAATTATTATGGAATTGCAGTACATCATCCCTGTGATGAAGTAGCCCTCTCAGGTTTAACAATCAGTCCCAGTGGGTTAGTATAAGCCAGGAAGCTGAACACCATGAAGAAAAAGTTAGAAAGGTTAAAAGAAAAAATGACTGCAGTTTCTAAACTTGTGTACTTCTCTGCAGTTCAGCTTAATGACTTTGCTGAAGGCTGCAGGTGCAGCCAGACAGCTCTGGGCAGCAAAGAGACTCCACTTCCCAGAGTTCCCTTCACTGTCACAAATGTGCCTCTGTCAGTATATCTGACTTAAGCAAGTGTTTTTTCTTCCATAATGCTGATCTTCTCTTTTTGTCTTTTTGGAGGCAAGGATCCAAAGAAAGTCAGTCGCACAAGGAGTATCAACTATAAAAGATTATGAAAGAGTGCTTTCTTCCAAACTAAACAAGTCCGTTATGTTATGAGTTTGGTATTTTAGATAATTATAATGGGTGCTGGCATCATTATGAACATAACTAAACTCCTAAATGCAGTTTGATAGCACTGTAAATAAACTTTCTTGAGGTTTTTCCTAGTTCAACTTGCTATTGAACTTTTACAGGCTTTTGTATGTTTATATCTTTCTAATTAAATCTAGAAGAAAAAAGAAAAAAACCCTTTTTTATACCAATAGATTACTAGCTGCTACCCAGTGGGCTGAGTACTGTACGATCCCCTGAGGTGTCTACATGTGGTGATTTACTCTCTGTTCCCCACGGTTGTGTCCCCATCACTCAGTGGTATCATGGTCTTTTACTGAGAGGTTGCACCACTTCATGCCATCCTGAAAGTGACACACAAACAGGAGAGAGAGAGCAGGAAGGAAGAGAGGTAGATCAGTCACTCACTAACCACTCTCTCCAGCGCCATGGCAATGAGCTGAGAGGAAGAGGAGGAGGGAGGAAGGAAGGCTTTGGACGAGTTAAACAGGAGACACGGTAATGGGAGGGTTTACACCCCAAATGCGTTCACTCCAGTGGAGCAACACAAGCGCGTCCTTGGAAGCAGAGACACATCTCAAAGATCTTGAAGATATGTGCAGCTTTGCTGCTGCCATGAAGGAGGACACAGGTTCTTTCTACGGAGAGCTTGAGCAAGTGACAGAGCCAGCCTTTCCCCATTTATCCAATTAAGCTGTGCTGTAGCGAGTTCATGCAGTTAAATTGATTGTTACTTTGTTGTAATTGCTTTGGTTCTGTGTGGGAGCTATTTGTATTTTTTACTTTTATTTATTTATTAACTTTTTTTTTTTTTACAGAGTTAAAGCTAACAAAAGAAATATCCACTAGGGTGATCTCAAGGGAGGCCAGAAAATGTCGCTGTAATTGTCAGCTTCTAGAAACTCTCTAGTCAACCCCCCAGAAATCAATGTGTAAGTGTTCTTTGTCTTGTAATTTTATTCTATATTTCATTAAAACAGGGAAGGTGGGTATGTCATAGCAGAATCGGCCTTTGGTTCCCTGTCCTCTCCCTCACTACTCTGGCCAGTAATGGGGCCTGACGTAGCCTGGGAAAGAGTGTGGAGATAATCAGAGTGATGGCCACATTGTGTGGTTCTACCTCCTGGGCGGTCCTGGCTGACAGCACTATGATATATTATGCAGATATCTAATTTAAACCATGCTTTCTTCCCTTTAATGATTCATTAGTAGTTAATTTCATATTACCTTAAATACATTGAAGAAGAAACTCTGTCATGGTAATTGAGTGTTGTAAGTAAGTGACTGATGGCAGGTGGAGAGAGTTGTGAAGTGTTGCTGAAGAGGACACTAAGTTAAATACTAAAAACCAGGAGACAATGGCCCCACTGAAAGTTTGTCTTCTTCATCAGTGACATTTTTGTGAAATGTATAAAAGTCCCCCATTTATGAAAAGTTTTACCTGAGGAATTTTGTTCAGTCTTGTGTTATGACCTAGTTGAGGCTTTTGATACTGATATGATAAAAGCAAATGATTGATGGATGGAATTACAAATGAAACAGATGAATGACATATTACAAGATGTCAGAAAACATAAACATACAGGGGACCATGTAGCAACATCAGGAGAGACAAAGGCCAACAGAAAAAACAAAACCCACTAAAAAATACAAGACTATCTATAAGCCACAAAGAAAACATGGACGACACTACAAAAACAGACACAGAACCCACTTCCTAAACCAACTGGCAGTCCCTCCCTACAACACCACGATCCATCACAACTATAGATACAACTATAAAGATATAGTATACACATACAGTATATTTCCATATGTGTTATTTTGGTCAACACTTCAAATGCTGCAAAGTAAACACAGTAAAATTTAAGAAGCTAATCCACCAACACAGAGTTGGTCATGACAAACAGTTCTAGAACTGAATCTATGACATAAACAGTTCTAGAACTGAATCTATGACATAGTTCTAGAACTGTTCCAGACTCAAGTTCTTGCCTGAAGTATACATGTAGTATGGAGTACTTGCAGTAGTTTATCTTGGGTCAAGATAAAACACTTAGCTCTGGTTATGTGAATACTGTGATAAAAAGCCACTTGGTGAAAAGGGCTTTTTAAGAAGAAAAAAAAACAAAGTGAAAAGAAGAAAAAACCCTTTCAAGTAGCCTACACAATGACTGATAATGGAAACATTTTTCTAAAGCAGATATTATTCTGTATGCACAAAATTCAACAACCTTTTAAACCTTACCATAGGTTAATACTTATGTCTCAATAAACATCAAACAACTCTCCAATTACTTCAGCCAAGGTCAGTTTTTTAATTACACTTCTTAATATGGCATGTGCTTCTCTTATGCCTTCTGTCTATCTCTTGTGCCTCTTCTGGCAAACCTTTTATAACCTACATATCTTACATTTCTGATTGCTTCCACTTTTCATATTATGTCCTTGACACCACAAGACCTGAAGTAAGAGAAAAGCACTTTTGCAAGTCGCTCTGGACAAAAGTGCATGTTAAATGCTTTAAATGAAAATGGAAATGAAATAGCCCTTGAGCTGTAGCAAACAGCAAGGCAAGGCTTACTGCGACATCTGAGCGTTTGCTAAGAAAGCCCTTGCACATGTCCTGAGGTTTCGTACTGGGAAGTGTCTGTGTGGTCAACATATTGATTTGGATTGTACTGTCTCATCACTCTTCATAAACAGACCTGGTCATATCACAGGGCAGCTCCCCATACTGATCAAAGTGTCAATAACGGTCATGCTCATCAGGACAGTGCCAGCCACAGCCGTGAAACATGAGCCTGAACTGATGGATTGGTTTCAGAAGCCTTCCACATCGTGTCAGCAGCACATGCACCACTAATTCACAGCTTTAGTGCAGGAGTGAATCTCTACATTACTTCTCTGTTCATGCACACAGACGAGGGTTCTCGGGTCCCTACGAACTACAATGGGTAACGCTGCAGGAAGTGTTTCAGTAAATGACCAGTGTTGATTGACATGTCACTTCTGATATGAAGAACATCATACTACACAATGTAAAGGACCCATTTCACTACAGTGAAGGGAAAAACATGAAAACATTTTTGGTACTTGAAAGATGAGAACCTTGTAGATTACAGATATTGGGCAGCCTTGTCATTATATGCATAACCATGTTACGGAAAGGAGAAAAATGTATTTCAGTTTTGTTCTAATATTCATGAAATGCAGGGCTGTTTGCTTTATACATCTAGCTTTTAAGACATGTTTAGGGATGTCATTATGATCTGATGCAGTTTGGCATCAAAGGTCAGGGACAGTCAGTGTTTAGAATATTCTGTGATATTGCAAATTTTCTGGTAATATTTAAATTCAAACTATACTTTATTGCTTGGAGTGATTATGCACTGATGAATTTGTTATTTATAAGTTTTATAAGGATGCCACAGTACAGACAAAGTACCTTATGGTTAGGACTGGGGGCAGTGAATTCATAATGAGAAACATCCAAGATTCTTTTTGCACTTTTAAAATGCTACATTTTGTCATTTCTAATTTTCCTGTGGAATTAGCTGATACATGCTTAGGAAATATTTTTAAATAGCAAATATACAATGAGCAAATCTGAAAAGCCACTTGGGGCTTATCGTTTGTCGTCTTTTTCTCGTTCATTTGTAGACTCTCACCAGCTAAGGAGAAAGACTTTTGTGTTATTCAAACAGACAATACTACAACATCTTGCACTATATCTCCAATGTAACTATTTTTCTAACACTGGATTTGTTAAATGTTGTAAAGATGTACAGAACCTTTATAATGCGCGCACACACACACACAAGGGCATTCACACTGGGCTTTAAATATGCTAACCGCAGCACAGCGAGGAACAAGATCTTCTGCTTTATGTGAGTACAGAAATGTGCTCCACATCTCAAGAGAGTGATTTTTCTTGATCTATCTAAAAGGAGAAAGTAGGTCATAGCTCAAATACTGCAGAGTCAGAGTTAGATGACAGAGGCCGGGACACCACTGGCTCCCAGTCAGGGTAGGAGGACCCTCCAGCTGTGAGTGAGGTCATTAATACTCAACACGGCCTTGTGTAAATGCACCCATTCAGCAGCGGTGTGTGGTCACAGACTGTAGAGAATGAGACATTTGGCCAATCGACTTGACTGTGTTGTCCAAAAACAGCACGGCCTCGAGAATGTCGCCCCTGCGGACCGTCACAGGTAGCAGAAGCTCGTTTTGCTGAGTCATTTAAAATGGTGTTGGAAACTTTTTCGTGTTTAGCAGGCAGAACGATGGATTTCTGGATGTATTCACCACTGAAGTGAGCACTGAATGCACTGAAGGAAAGGTCTGAAGTAAGCAAGGGAGACATAATGCATGTTTAGCAAATGAGCTCCAAGTACAATTGCAACAGTGAAAAGGTTTGCAGTCCGATTGCACATGGAGGAAGACATCCTGGAGTCATTCCCATATCTCTCCTCCTAGCAAACGCTGAGATTGTTTAGCAGATTGGGTCTTTGATCTCCCCTTTTTCAAAGTGTGTGCAACGTTTAGTGCTGCAATGCCAAAATAAAATGCACAAATGAATTCTAGGCCCAAGCGTTTGGTACAGTTGCCTAAAATGGGCCATGACTACGTGCAGTGAATATTCAGACATGGATGCAAATGGCTCGTCAAGTGAGGTAGTGAAGGCCTGCTAGGTCATGCATACTGGACAGAGAGATGCTGCTCCACTGTTGATTGTTTATGCAGCTGAACATGTACACAATGTACACATGATGTCATCCAGTACTGTGGGACCTTCTCCTTAGGACATTATGAGATCATCTGCACCGTAGGTCATATATGCAACAGTAGCTTGGTACAGGAGAGAGACTCTTCTTCCAAGAGGAACCCAATAGACTTTATTTTGAGAATCAATTGCATGTATTTCTGTTGGGTAATTTGTGAAGGAAACCACAGGTTAACCAACCTTACACCAAGATGGCTGGAAAGGAAAGTGAAATAAATAAATTTCATCCCCATCAGTTCAGACCATCATATTAACTTCAACAACCTGTCTATATATAACGCTGCACTCCCAGGATCGAGTCTGAGAAACAAAGATATGACCACCTACCACACGGTTAACAATAGCTACTTATCATTATTATTAGTAGCAGTATGCAACCTTATTTGGTAAACAAGCATGAGATGCTCATTAACCTGCTATTGTCGTCAAGTTCAGCAAACCAAATAGTAAACAGTAGAGTGATTAATCAACAATTTACTGTTTTTATATTTTTAATTTTTAAGTGCATTACTGGACAGAGTAGGGCAGTAAAGAATAATTTCATAAATTTGTCAAAAGCTGCACGCGCTGTATATTCTGCACTCTCCTATTTAATTTCCTGTGGAGGAATGCTGTAAGGCAGAAGGTGAGCCACTTTCATTTGTGTCCTTTTGCTCACTACATTAGTGTATTTCTTAGAGCTTTTAAAGGGCGTATAAAAGGAGACCCTCCAAGGTCTTCTGCTGGGAATGGAGATAATACAGATAGGCAGTCTATTACAGATTATAATGAGAGATGAAAATTTATTACAGAAGGTATTTATAAATAAATATACACAGGTACACCTACTTTATAAAAATGTACACAGGTACACCTACTTTTAGATTAAAAGTTTGTAGCCAGCTGCAGCTTTTCCTAAAGTTCAATTTGACCAGACACCTTTCTTTCCCCCCTTTCTTACTTTATGATGTCGATTGTCTCATTTTTGCTAATCTAAGAACTAATTTTAATACATATTAAGACCAGAATATTTTTTTTCTGTCTTGAGTGGAGAAATAGACAATGGAGTGGAGCTGGAGAGGAGGCAGTGTTGAGAGATGGTGCAGGTGGAGCTGTGTGATTACAGAACACTGAGGGAGATGGTGAAGGTGGATGTGTGTGATTACAGAACACTGAGGGAGAAGGTAAAGGTGGAGCTGTGTGATTAGAGAACACTGAGGGAGAAGGTGGAGGTGTGTGATTAGAGAACACTGAGGGAGAAGATGGAGGTGTGTGATTACAGAACACTGAGGGAGAAGGTGGAGCAGTGTGATTACAGAACACTGAGGGAGAAGGTGGAGGTGTGTGATTACAGAACACTGAGGGAGAAGGTGGAGCAGTGTGATTACAGAACACTGAGGGAGAAGGTGGAGGTGTGTGATTACAGAACACTGAGGGAGGAGGTGGAGCAGTGTGATTACGGAACACTGAGGGAGAAGGTGGAGCTGTGTGATTACAGAACACTGAGGGAGGAGGTGGAGGTGTGTGATTACAGAACACTGAGGGAGGAGGTGGAGCTGTGTGATTACAGTACACTAAGGGAGAAGGTGGAGCTGTGTGATTACAGAACACTGAGGGAGAAGGTGGAGGTGTGTGATTACAGAACACTGAGGGAGAAGGTGGAGCTGTGTGATTACAGAACACTGAGGGAGAAGGTGGAGCTGTGTGATTACAGTACACTGAGGGAGGAGGTGGAGGTGTGTGATTACAGTACACTAAGGGAGAAGGTGGAGCTGTGTGATTACAGAACACTGAGGGAGAAGGTGGAGGTGGAGCTGTGTGATTACGGTACACCGAGGGAGAAGGTGGAGTTGTGTGATTACAGTACACTGAGGAAGAAGGTGGAGCTGTGTGATTACAGAACACTTTGAGCGAGGAGCGACATTTTCTTTCACTCCACTCACACACACTGACATTAAAGGAGTGAGCAGCAGCGTGATCCACTGTGTGAACTGCATGGCTGGGTGACCACCTTAATAAAGGTGCTGCAGAAAGAGGTCTTAACTTAGCCTCTGGCTTCACATGTTAACTGCCCGAGTTTAGCCAGAATTATTCCCATCCATGAATTGACCTTGCAACTAAGAAGCAGGAGAAAACACATTTGCCAGGAAATCTTTTTCTATGTCTCTGTGGGACCAGGAGCTGAGACTGTGCTGTTGTACACTATATGCAAACTCCATCAGCATTTAGTGTTCCTCTCGGTACATTGCTGTACTGGCATGTCACAGATGCTGGGAGAAGAAACATTGCCCCTTTCACAGTACATCTCTTGGACAGGGACCTTCTGGAGAGCACTGCCATTTTCTAGCTCCTGTTCTGGTCTTTCTTAAGAGGGTATGAAATGAAGGAGCTCACTTGAGGTGCCTGGTAAGAGGGTTGGGAGATTCTGTTCTGAGAGGGATGACAGGGGGACAGAGGTGATTCCCCACTCGGAACACATAAGAGACAGACACCAAAGGTTTCACGCATGGATGTGCACGTGCGTGCTCATGCATATGAGCTAGAGCAGGAGAGAAAGACTGCAAAATAAAAAAGGCAGACAAGGGTAGAAAAGGAAGGGGGGAGGAGTAAGGGAGATGGGGACAGAGGTAGAAGAATGAGCTTCATGGCAAAGAGCACCGTCAGCACTTTGAAGGAGCCAGAATGAGCACACCTTCACCAGTGGGGAATTCCCATTGTCCCATTGTCCCATTGTGACATCACCTCTTATATAATCCACCCCCTCTGTGTGAGCCCCTCCCACAGTGGCTGCAGCTCACTTATGGTATGTGATGAGGAGAGAAAAGATGGCTTGTTTTCAAATGCAAAATATCCATGAGGCCATCGGTAATGAGATTTAGATGAGGTGATACAGGGCAAAGAATCCAATATTCATGTCCAATATTCAGGCCAATATTTTTAGGTCAGGACATATAGACTACCCTAATTATCAGTTAAAATGAGGACAGAAAACTCGAGTATACAGGAGGGGGTGCTCTGTTAATTAACACACCAAAGGTTAAAAACAAATTTCTCCTAAACACAGCAAGAATAAATAATTATAATCTAGATGATTGCACCCACAATATGTTATACATAAAGGCTTTTATATTGTGGTATGCATAGTAAGCAACGTTTATCATTGGGCATACAATAATGCTATGAACATTTCAAGGAAATACACTATTTTATTAAAACCATAGCTCATAAAAAAAAACAGAGAATAGAGCTTTCCTAATAAAGTTTGACTATACCAGAATGAGCTGTTGAAAACCGACTCATGTTTTCACAGAATCTGCAAAATTCCCATTAATGAGCAAATCAATAGCAACGCGTGTGCCTGCTAGATCTGCTTGTGGACCACCTGAAGCAGATGACTGAATTACTCTGCGTTCTCTTTGCATGTCCTTGGTCTGGGCAGCTGCACAACCTGATTATGAATCAGGTTTGAAAATGAATGATTATGAAAGATGTGCTGATGATTTAAGTAATGTTATATTGCACCAGGACTTGAGGACAGCTGGTGGAGGAAGAATGCAGGCTGTAGTGTTCCACACGAGAGTGCTAAGGACAGAGATAACCAGGGCTTCTTGTTGCACAAAATAGAAAACAACCAACAAAAGAAGCAGAAACAGGTTAAATATGACATAACCTCTAGAACATTTGCTCCATTTTCCATTTCCTGGATGGGCTGTTGTAGGGTAGACAGAGTGCGGGGTTACTGATGTTAAACCTCTGTGTAGTGTAGCAAGAATGCAAGACATATGGAGGATGTTGGCACAAACCATTATTTTTTTTTTTTGCTGGGACTCCATATTTGTTGCCGTGGGCCATTGCCAATTAATCTTTTGCTGTGAGGAATTGCTTGCTTCTCCCCAGTTTGGGGTGTTGTTTTGTTCAGTGGCCTCAAATGACTTCTTTGCTGCATTGCTGTGATATAAATAAGGTTGTTAGCTGCCTGTGAGGTGTTCTCAGGCGAACAGCAGCACACACCTTCAGCTCAAGATCTTACCTCCTGACTGATGGGTTCTGTTTACTTGTGACTGCTAAGAATGCCTAGCTGTTCTCCATTAGGCATTACTGGAGAAAAAAAATGTCTTAAAAATTTTATACTGGTCCATTTACTTTTTGCCTCTGTCAGGCTAACATGTAGCTGTCACAACTCAAAATGTAAATTTTTTGTTACTGCTTAAAACATTTAATGCCTCGTTAAAACGCCCTCTATGGACTGGTCAGAGTGTTGAAGGGAGTAAATTAGTGCTGTCAATTCCAGGTGCCGCGATTAAAAGTCCTCACCAGGATTGTGCTCAGGCTTCCTGGATTGTGTTGATTCCACTAATTTTACCTGGATTGCTAATTAGAAAATCTAGCAAGCTTGAGCAAAATCCTGGTGAGGACTTTTAATCGTGGCACCTGGAATTGACAGCACTAGAGTAAATACATTTAGTCAAGCTGCATGTTTACAGAGGCGCAGAGTGAAAGAAGACCCAGAGCTATTTGCACTGCAAACCCAGAGAAAAGCTTATTTTGTTTGGCCGGATGGAAAAGGGTTTTTTACATTGTGCCGAACAGTTAGCACAAAGGTAATTTGCTTGGTTGCATACAAAACAGTCACCAGAGATGTCCCTCAGTGCTCCAGTCACCAAACAGCTGAACACCAGCCTCATCTGCCCTGTTCCTTATTCAAATGGCCTTCATTCCTCTCTTATTCCACTCCCTCAAAATGATAAATGGCACGGGGAATTTAATTAGGGCTAAGGCAAGAGAGGGGTCAAATGAATCTCTGTCTGCGTGGCTCCCGCATGCAAATCAAAAGCTCACGCTGGCGCGGGACAGCCGAGTCGGCCCGGGTGTGTCTGTGGTGAACGGTGTGATGTCTCTGTCAGACGTGCTGGCATTAGCTCACTCACGCTGATTTCTGCAGCTAAGGGAGTAGTAGAGGCCGCACGGGGCAATTCACTCATCTGTATGCAGGTCATTTTCCAGCATGACAGCAACTGGTGCTGAAGATGATTCCTTGCAGGACGGAGTCCGGGCTGGGCCATTCGGGTGGAATGATTTCCCTTAGTCCTCGATGAATTAAAATCTAGATTAAAAAAAATTTTAATCTCAAAACATTTTTTGCTGTAAAAAATTTATAGGTTTCATTTGATTTTATGTAGACAAGGATTGCATGAGAGTCGTGTTCTATTTATCATTAGTGTTGGGAACGTTACTTTAAAAAAGTAATTCGTTATAGTTACTCACTACTTGTTCAAAAAAGTAACTGAGTTAGTAACTGAATTACTCTATAATAAAAGTAACTCGTTACCAGGGAAAGTAACTATTTGCGTTACAGTTAAAAAAAGGTTAGGCTATATGCCAATTAATTGTGTTTTTTTTTTTAAGCATTTTTCACAGTCAGTTGAAATGAGTTGATCAGAAAGTTGTTTAACTTTTGATATTTATTGCACATCCACAGACCAGTGCAGGATAAAATCCTTTAAAATCCCAAATCTTTGAAAAGAAGAAAAAAAAAGCAAAAGTAAACAGTTACACTATATAAAGTGCATTTACATCTATGAAATTAAATTAAATTCTCTCAACCTGAGACAACTGGTTTGTTTACAACAGAAGTAAACTTAACAATAAAACCTCTATTCTTAATTAAATAAATCAAATACCCAGTCTGGTAGACATTCAGGAACTTCATGTTTTTTCTTAAATAATGTTTATATCGCCTTGAAAATGTTCAATTTTCTTCGGCTTGCACCTGAAGCCATTTCGGCCTCTTCTCCGTTTGTGTCGTGTCACTCGCGTGCTTCGGCGCGCGTGTAAAAACACTGGCTCTGATTGGCTAGCATAACGCTGCCTTAGCCAATCGCTTACTGACTTGTTAAGTTAAACAGGTGTTACACCGAGAACTGTGACCTATCGGGATCTGTTACTCCTCACTAGCCTGGGCAGTGGTCCGCTCGCATTACTGTTAGTATATCAATATATAGTAACGCACCGCTTTTAATGACCAGTAACGTCAACGGCGTTGTAACAACAGGAAAAGTAACTAATTATATTATCCCGTTACTGACAAAATGACGCCGTTACCTAACGCCGTTATTTTTAACGGCGTTATTCGCAACACTGTTTATCATTAAACGTAAAATGCTAAAGCGTGCTTTAAAAATCGAGACGTAAAACAACGTTACATATAAAGTTGTAGACATTCATGATCTTTGTGCATCAGTTTGTATAACTAATGACTTATAACCAATCACTTATGTACCATTCCACCATGTGAATGTATGAGTTACAAACTAAAAATACAAACTACGTACCTTTCTGCATACTTTGTGACATCACTCCAACATGTCATATAATAATTTTGATTAAATCAGAATCACTATGAAAATGAAAACATATGCTTCAAATAATCCTCCAAGCAATATGAGGCATGTGGCACAATTGAAAGATAATTTGCACAAAAAATTATGCCTCATCAAGGCACAAGCAACAGGGGTGTGACTGGAGGTGAAGCCAGTTGTTTATTTTAAACACGCTTATTGTCAGAGCAGAGTCGGAAACTTCCCCGAATGTGATCACACTGAACGGTGCTGGATGACATTATATTTGCCTACCAGGCTCCCAAAGGGAGCAGACACCTACTGTTTTTTTCATTTATTATTCAGAACACAGGCATCTCCAGAATGCCCATACCGTGGGGGTTGGGGGATTTGTACTGTATATGTATTCACCAGATAATATGCTTAATATTGCAAACTCAGACAATCCTAGCAGGGAAAAACAAAGCCTGCTGGACAAGTTTGTTTCAATAACTTCATAAATTAAAAAGGCAGGAAGGCATGGTGGTCTGTCTTGCTATAGCATCAGACATTTTTATTTAAATTTGTTCACCATCACACAGATCAATATGTTTGCATTATTTCTTGTAAGTTCAGCAAATAAATGTATGCAGGCTCAAAAACAAGAGCCCTCCAAAAACAAGCAAACGTTTCCCAAAAGCACTGTAGTGTTAAGAGCTGTTGTAAACGAGAGGGAGAGTTTTCAGTGCGATATGTGCTCTACCATTTAACATTGATCTTTGTGCTATGATGCCTTTTGAAGTGTGCACCCAGAATTCTTGTGCTGACCATAGAGTTTGTGCTTGACTCTGGTTTATGGCTGTAGTTTGCACTAATGGATGGAACCATGGGTGTTTTTTTTTTCATAGCTTGCCGTTTACCAACATTATTACCATCTGCCCTTTATTGTTTAGTTTAGTTTCCCCCCAGATATAATAGTGCACCCAGTGATGGATATTCTTGTTTTTGTCATTGGATACATTTCTTTTGCATGGTGATGAGGCCTTAGGTAAGGTTCCGTTTCTCTGAAACCCCCCCTGGACACCAGCACAAAAGGTCGCGGTGATGGCCTAATAGTGCCCCTCGCTAGTGACTTGTACTAATTGAGACCATTATAAAAAATGTGGGCACCCACCGTTGTAAGACCGAGCACAAAAGGTCAAACGACTGTCAGTGGCATTAGAAAATGGGGCACGTATATGACACTCACCTACCATTAATTATGAACCAGTCTTGATAGAATTAAAGGGTGCTTTGGAAGAGCAGGAGAACTAGCTAAGTAACTGTACTGTCATTTTTACTTTCAAACAATTGCTTCTGACCATGGAAAGATTTTATTTCCATTGAAATGACAATCTATCAGTTTTGAAGGGAAAAAAATGTTCTCTGTTAAGGTCATAGAATAAATTGCAATATGTGAAAGGGGCAGACATTATAAATGGTACAGATGGTCACGTTTTTCTAGCTCAGGGTCCACTCAGCAAGTTAGCAGGGGTCATAAGGACTTGTGTCAGATCCATGGGAAGCCTAGCGGGAGATTTTTAGAGTGGGTCCGTGCACTTAAAGGCCAGCTGATTCAAACAGTGAGAGTATATTAGAGAGGCTGCTTCAAAGCTATGAAAGATAATGAGGCTATTAGTTCTTATACCTCACATCAGTCCACAAAACCCGTTTCACACACACAAACATGCAGGCGGCGTTTTGACTGAACCATTTCCATTACAAGTTTATGATCATCACTATGTTTGAAATGGAAATTCCTCCCAGGCTATTTATGCATCATTTCACATGCAGTGATTCTCTCACTCCAGCATGACACAAAGCATAAAACTTCCTGTGTCAAACTTCAACATGCAGACTTTTGCAATTAAAGAGCATGTAGCAGTCTGAGTCTCTAATAACTTTGTGAAGATGTGAACTAGAGCTCATGCAAATGGCTAGTACATATAGACGTTGATTTGCCCTTGCATAACTGTGGGCTTTTTCCACATGTTAATTCTTTTACGCATCACATATAAATTACCCTGTTGTCCCCACTTCTGTACTTCAGTCAGATGTGTGACAATAACACAAGGTATGTTCTTAAAATCCTGGTCACATTTATTTAACAGTTATTCAGCCTCCAGCAAATCTTGTCCTCAGTTTGTTTCTTTTAGCTGCTGCTTAAAACCATGTTATTCATCATTAAAGTAAAATAGTTCAGCCCTTCAGAAATACAGAAAAGAAGCCTCCTGCAAGCCCTTCGTGCCACACAAGCCAGCCATAATCTATAGGAAAGAGAGAAGTAACAGATGGCGTGTGTTCTTCTTCACACATGCCCAGCCAAACTGAAGACTAGGACTCGAGCCCCATGCATTATTTAGCTGCACTCAGGATTCCAGGAGTTGCCTCGCAAACCTGGTGGACATCGCGTGAAAACCCTCACCTCTCTCTCCCTAACAGTACATTTAGTAAGTGTTTTGGCAGACATACACCTCTAGTGCTGCGAAATAGGCAAAATGAGTCTGGAAAGTACAAACAGTGGAACGGCAGAGGAGGAAAAGGCAATCTGTCCGTGTCCCTTTGTCCAGTCACTTTTCACAGTCTTGCACCACTTGCCTGCAGAGGGCTCATTAAAGCAGCTCTAAGCCAATTGTAAACTGGGTTTGTGTGTTTGGCAAGGTACTATGACTGAATGCTGAATGATGCCTGAAGTAATAAGAAAAAAACATGTTGATTTTCTGAGCTGAGAGCTTTGAGCTCCAAGAGGGTGCGAGCCAGAACTAATGGAAAAAGAGGCAAAGACAAGCAAGAGCAAGAGAGAAGAGTGTTCTTAATTATAACTTCCTCTTTCTCCTATTCCTTGTTTTACAGGAGTATCAGATTGACATCATCTTTGCCCAGACATGGACAGACAGCCGACTAAGATATAACAGCACAATGAAAATTTTAACTTTAAACAGTAATATGGTTGGACTTATTTGGGTACCGGACACAATCTTCAGGAACTCCAAGAATGCAGATTCACATTGGATTACTACACCAAACCAACTTCTCAGAATATGGAATGATGGGAAAATACTTTATACTCTGAGGTAAGACAGTCTTTTTGTTGTTAAACTAGTCAGAGTTTAGAAAGTCTCAGAAATCACCTGTAATGTTACTACACAGATAATATGCAATAATGTACATTTAAAGATTACCTCAATGGCTGCCAAATTCAAATATCAGTCAATTTTATTTTTCTTAATACGAAGAGCTATGCAAAATATCAGCTGTAAAGATAAACCTAAATGTTCAAATCTACAATAACCCAAGGCTACAATGTCTATGAACCTGTGTAGAGACACTGACACTAGCATTAACAGTTATGCCACTATTGTAGATGAAAGTCTATAATAAGCCACCTGGCTTTTCAAATATTTGATGAATCTGAAGTAGCTTCGATTATGTGAGAGCCACTATTCTCTGGGACTGTGCTTTTTAGAACAAATAACTGCCATCGTCTTTGCAGGATCCCTTTTGCTTTTAAACATCAGTGATGTCTCCGTATTTAGAGCTCTGCTCCCAGACTGGCTGTGGCCTGGTGTGAACCTTGGGGGCTGAGATGATGAGAAACTGCTGCTCCAGTTGAGAACAGCCTTAGTCTATGACAGAGCCATCCATTAGGGCCTGTGCAGGTCTATCCAGAGGAGACTGGAGGTCTGTCCAGAGTCCAGAACCCAGAGCAAATGCAGATTTGAATAGATCTGCTTGACATGCAGTCGTTCTGGGACCCAGCTGTGTATCAGCCATAAGTAACTCCAAAACACTGGACTGAGCACAACATTCATAAACCCTTAAGTATGTGAAGTATACAGCAAAATGTAAATGTAGGTTTGTTATAGAAACCACTTGTACTTAATGTACAGTATATGCCATGTTTATAATGTGAAAGGTGGAGGGGGGGTTGCTATTCTCCTAGTAAAAATGTATTAACCATGCAGTGATAGAATAAAACACTAGTAGATTTTCTTAATGAGAGCAGATGTGATCCAAGTTTAAATATTCCCTGATTCCTCTGCTCATAAATAAGTGTAAATAAATAAATATACACATAATGAAGGCTGGTGAGCCTTCTGCCAGCACACCAGAAGGCTCGTCTGTCCTGGGGCACACAGTCAAATGAAACAACAGGGAGGTGGCCTGCATGTCCCCACTGGCACTAAACAACCACATCCTTCTTGTGGTCTGAACGTTGAGGATAGTCCTCCTTCATGCAAGCCACACAGCAAAACGTAGCAAGCACCACATTCATTCAGCAAGAGAAAGAGAGAGAGAGAGAGAGAGAGAGAGAGAGAGAGAGAGAGAGAAACACTTTCCCTTATTCACACATTAAAACATGGTCTGATACATCAAGTGCAGAATGCCGGTTTAGATATGACAAGAAGTCGTTTTGTGTATATATACATTGCGTCTGTTGAGGTGAACACTGCTTCTGATGTGTGTGTAAAACTGAACTCACTGTTGCTCTATTTTTGCAAATACAGGTCACAGCATGCAAAGAGCTGGTCTCTGATGAGTAGATATTCTCTGAACCCAGCTCTGCCCTAGTTATAAGAGTAGGAGAACCCAGTCAAACACTGCACTCACCTGCCATGTCCCTCTCATGACCCCCATCAGAAACCCATCGCCCTGTAAGACAAAGACTTCACCTTAGCACAGTAATGACATTATAGTTTCTAAAAGAGTTTCAAGCAGGCTACACAGTGGAATCACCACTGCAGAATGAACGTCTATGGTGTTGTTCATTTAGGTTCAATAATGATGACTCTAGGACACGTGCCCCAGAGTGGTGCACCCAGCTGTTGTCTAAGAATAATCAGTCACTGACAGTAGAGCAGACGTGTTCTACCTTCACCTCTTGTTGATGCCTTGGGAGAAAGCATAAAAATAAAGTCTAAATAAAATACTGTTTAAGGAAAGTGCAAAGCTCCCTTGAGCCTAAACACTTCCACACAAAATGGAACCCATCATCCATGCCACCAGGTTGGCCTCAAACCCACTACCACACATGCATGGCCCAAATTGGCATGACAAGTCTCTGATAGAGGTCTTTGTTCAAACCTCACCATCAAAGCAGTTTGAAATAAAATTAAAAAAAAGAAAGAAGGAAGAAGACAATCGCATTTCAAACTGGGTGCTGCAGGTGCCGAAAGTATTTTGGGATAATTGCTGCCTGTTTAATTCATGTCTCACAGAATAGACCTGGGAAGTGTTCAGGTAAGACACTTGTGGAGCAAGTGATGCAGTGTCTCCGTTTCTGGGCAAGGAGAGATTTCACAGGCCAGCAGAAAGACTCCATCATCCACATTCTGTGAAGCATTTCCTTGGCAACAGGACAAGCAATGTGGTCGCTAGGAGGCGAGTGCCATGAGCAAGGACAATCTGGAACAATGACAGATGAGATAGTCCAATATGGAGACCCATTGATTATCAATATTCATGGCCACGGCAGATTTAGGACAGTGATATTTGGTTATTATGGAAAAGGAAAGGGGGAGAGGGTTTGGACGATAAAATGTCACACTCCATATTAATTGGAGTCATTTGTGTGCCGGTAAAGAGTAAACAGCAGTGGCATTTTGTACACTGGGAACTTTCAAGCAGAGAAGGAAGAGCCCTGTGTCCAGGTCTAAGCTCAAGAATAAGGTTAATTTGATTCACCACACCCCTCCATAGCACCTAATAAGTGGTGTCAAGCCATTTATTTACTGTCATGGTTCTATTTATCAGAGTAGCTTCTTTTTTACACATTCTTATATACCTGCAATTATCAACTGAACCATGTGCCACAGACAACTAAAATGCCATTCAAACTTGGGCTAAAATATAAACAGCTATATAAATAATATAAAAAACAGTTTGGAATACATTGTAAGCATCCACCATGCTGGTGAAAAAGGCCGAAGATGAAGCTTATCCTGAAAATGTGCAAATGAGTAAAACAAGAAAATCTGAAAATATTACTATATTATGACATATTGACCTATTGCAATATAGAGCAGTTTAAGACTTATACGACACTGCTACTGTTCTGTTAGTGACATCTCATATAAACTTGTCAATCTCTGATGAAAATCATCAACTAAGCAGTAAAAGGTTAGGGTTGACATCCACTTGACGTGGATGCAACTTAGTCTTGATGGACTGGATGCACAAGAAACAAGCTGCTCCAATTATGTGTGACTGGATTAACTTTGGTGCTTCAGGTCTCCTCAGTCATGCAGAGGTTAGAATAGGACATAGGGACTGCGTGTTTTGTTTTGGTATATCAACCATCGTATGTTTCTGCTTCTGCCTCTACTAGAAGCAAATGCAATACAATTCAGAACTGCAGTAACAGTACTCAAGTGAAAAGAACATTGATATCACAATAATTACTACTCTCTATCTTTACAATGTATCATGTTCTCTCCATTTAACTATTTGCAGCCAATTTCCTTCCTTCTAGTTTCTTAAACACAGCTGCAAGCATTTTTTTTACTGTTTTGAATATTAGCTTTTAAACCACATGAAAAGATTTTATGTCCAGGGACATTTTGATAGTTTAATATAAAAAAAACATTTTGCTATTTGGGGTTAAAGTGAGCTTTTGGAAATGTGACTACAGTCATATTTTAACATGAAACATAAAATGTCATTTGCAAACTTTCAGATGGATTAGCTTGGCATGTGTCCGACCTTTTCAAGCTCAGGGCTCATTCTTACATGGCTGTGAAACGCACAGTTATGCGTGTGAGAGGTGTTACCTTGCTCAGGTAACAATGTTACTGGAGGATGATGAAGATGAACAGAATTGTCAGCAGAGCTCCTTCACTACGTATGCTACACTGCCTTTCCCCTCCACTTCTCCACCACACACAAAGCAAATGACTCATTCATAGCTGTCTTATTGTGCCTCTCAGAACACAACGAGCTACTGGCGACAACTGGAGAGGTCAATGTCTTGTGAAAGATTTCAGTGTAGATTCAGACCAATGAAACACCACTTCCACATATGTTATATGCAAAAGAATATGTGGACATCTGACCATTATTCCAAGACCATCATATATTGCAAAACCACAGGCATTAATATGTAATTGCTTCAAATCCCCTTGAAAGAGAATTGATGCGAATGAGCACTTTTTCTGCTTCAGTTGCTCAGCTACAGTAGATATCTGAGGTGTGTACAACAATGCACCCAGATACAATAATAATAATTCCCAGATATTATCATCATCATCATCATCATCATCATCATTCATTCACTGCTCTGTAATAAGTTAGAACTAGTAGGATATAGCATGGGTTTAAATTCCTTCAGATGATCCTAAAATTTTGATTTGACCGTCAGCCTTTTCTGCTTGTCCAGTAAGCCCTGATGTTGTTGGATGTTAACCAGGTGTTGTACATCTCCCATTACAGGCTGACTATTAATGCCGAGTGTCAGCTGCAGCTCCATAACTTTCCCATGGATGAGCACTCCTGCCCCCTCATCTTCTCAAGCTGTGAGTATCTGGCTGGTGCTGTTAATGCTTTCAAATATCATAGCTCACCCCACCTGCTACTCTCAAATATTTATCTCCACCTTTTAGAGACAACATGCTTTTATGCTGTAAATCCAACCAGACTACTGATAAACGTAGCACAAAGCTAACAATTAGGTGTCCTGCAATGGTACCAGTTATCTATAAGACTCTTATGCACATACTGGTTAGTCTTGGAACTTCAGAAACAGGTTCAGGTGATTAATGAATAGATAAGCACCACCAATATAATGTATTGACTTTATCACCGAACATGGAGTTATATTCCTCTACTGATTACCAACCTATTGATGCATCACATCACTAGTTTTATAATGCAGGTTGGATTTTTTTATGTAGCTACATTTAAAAACTGCACATTTGTGGGAGTGTGGAATCGTGTTTCAGCAAAAATGCCCCCCCCCCCCCCCCCCCCCTTCAGTTTGCTACGTCCCTGCATGGAACACTCTATGAATCACATTATGAATCAGCAATTAGAAAGTTAACCCAAGCCATCTCCAACAAAGCTACCACAGAAATCATTCTGTGATGTAACCCACCTCTGTAGCTGAACACGTACCTTAGCTTGGTGCTAAATTGGGTTATTAATGAGAAAAACAGGCATGTGTTTGCTGTTTAATTTGTGTATGTTTATGTGTATATACACACCCATAAAAGCTTCAGACAGGTGTGAAAGTTGATGCAAAGTAAGTTATTTTTAAAATAGCGTATGTATGTCACACGTGTGTGTGTGTGTGTGTGTGTGTGTGTGGCTGTGTGTGTTTTTTTTTTATATACGCATATACACCACTCCTCGGTGCCCAGTGGATGGATTAAAGATTTCCCCTTGTATACCTGATTCTTACCAATATTCATATTGCTGCCTCAATATTCATATTGCTGCCAAACAAGTTTAAGGTAGGCAATGACAGGCTTGGCTACACAGTAGCGGATTAAAACTCCTGGGTTTGCGATAGTCACCTTACGATGCGTTTATCACAACGTAACGACAACGTGATCTGAGGAGCTCGTGTGTGTATCTGCTGCACAGATGCATCAAGGTCCCTCCTACATACACCATTCAACAAAAGGGTTAGTCTCGTCTACAACACAAATAAGCACAACAGTGCATGCATATAACTGTCTCTGGTATCACTTTCTACTTGCTAGCTCATAACAGCAGTCAATAGTATAATGGAGATACATAGTCAGTATTTATCCATAAATGCATACGTGCAAGTTTCTTAAAAAACAGCTAACGGCAATACCTGAGGCAAAGCCGCTCAAATGAAATGACTCTCTTAGAAAGCCTCTCTCTCTATTCAGCTATTGGCAAACGATGGTAAATGCTTCAAGCTATTAATTGACTAAAGTTCAGAATACCTACAGCCATATTTTATATAAGGTTTAGTCATGTAACTTAGCACAAGCAACCAAAATGGAATGATACCCAACCTCTTATCTGTGCAAGGTGGGCTAGCAGATTCGTATCACTAAATAACAACAGTATCCCTGAACGTTTTCTACCTAGCAAGTGTTATCTCGGTTGAAATGTGGTTTGCTCTATTCCATATTATTAACAATATGACGTCAGAGTAGTAAACAAAAATGCCTCTTCTGTGCAAACAGGACCGCAGAGTTTGAAAAAACACTTGGCGTCAACATTTTCTTTCAAGCAAGTACCCATATCCCCACTGTGTGACAACTTTAGCCGCCTAAATGTTTACCCTGATCTCTGCATTGGTAGCTTTGAGGTAAGATTCACTCCTCACACACTGGTTTCAACTGGTTTTCATTTGGTTAAAATATTAAGCAAACTCACAGAAAATCCGCAACACTTCACCAAGAACAAGAAAGAGGTGTTGTTACTAGCAGTCCTACTGAGCCCATGAATGAGTTTCAGGTGTAGGTGATGACCTGCAGGAGGCTCCTGTGTAGAGCAGTGGGGGTGCCTGGCCTGGCACACAGTCTCCAGTAGGTGATAGAATATGATTTGCATTTGGCTTTTAACAAAATAAGACAGCTCTGTTTTTAACAGTAGAATTTTTTTTTTTATGAGGCAACGCATGAGATTTCTGCCATTGCACTATTTTTGTAGAAGATATAAAGGATTGTGGAAAAGAACATGGCTCACACAGAATGACCTTCATCACAGAGACATAGAGGAACGAAGAAACCCAGCCGGGGTGGCATTGTCTCTTAGGCAGAAAGACGCTGTCATATAAGACCTAAAGCATTCCTAGAACTGGACTACAGACAAGCCCCACTGTTCCACTATGGCATGGGCAGGGAAGAAATGTTAAATGCCCCTTAAAGCATTGCAGCCTCCTCATCACCCAGCTGATGACCCCACACTATTTTCTTTCAAAGAACACAGAGCCCCAATTTTTGTGCGCTGCGTTTTAAATGCAAGGGGATTTGCAAATGAGGGTTAATGTCCATTTGGCAAGGCTAGGTGGGCCAGACTCTAAATCAGCTCAGCTGTGCATAGCTGTGCGTAGCAGTCACATGGCGAATGTGTTCCCACTGAAATGCTCCTGTACAACTCACAGTGAGATCTCCCTCCCACCCAACTGGAACGGTTGCCAAAGGAATCCTTTTAATATTTCACACCTCACTGCCCAGCAAAGCAGTATGTCTCCAAAGCATATTTTGAGATGCAAACATGCACAAAGCGCAGTGGGTCCCAATCTGAAAAACAACAAACTGCCACACTGCCTGCAGGGAAGGTTTCTCTGACATGTCACCTGGGCAGAAGTATACATCCCCTTCCTTGGCTCGCAGTGTGTATGAACAGTACCAGTGGCTCTTCAAGCATGGTTATTGCAGAAAAGAATCAGTAAAGATCATTATAGTTTACATTATTCATTTCAGAGGATCATCTTAAGTCATACTCCCTGGTCCTTGTGTTATTATAATTATGCGCATGATTACCAGAGTGATTAATCTTTTGGACAATGTAAAAGGTGACGCTGACCACAAGCAATCAAACTGGTCCTGCACTTTCAGAAGGGGCTGTAAGAACCAGTTTATAACATTACACTTATATCCAAGTCTAAAAATAAACTCATTCATGTTCATGTGCGAATCTGTCTAATATAATAAGCCAGTAATTGGCTAAAGCTATGAACTCTAAAATGAGCAGAGAAAAAAATGTTTTTACTGTGTATAATTGGTAAATCACTTTCCATGGAATGCACGATGTTGTTATTTCTAACCTATTCACTTATTTATTCTCGAATGTACTGTACAAAACATGATGTACCTATTATGAAACTAACTTGTTTTCTGCCTCATGGAACTTACTGCCATCTTGAAACCATTAAGTGAGAAAATGACTTTGACCCACTCTATTGCATGGATGAGCAAGGGACATTAACAGCCTCATCAAACTATAGGGGCACCAATGAACAGACCCTCACCCAGATGGCACTGTCTCCTTACTGTAAGGGATGTTTCTACTGCTTATTTAGAGAAATTACCTGAACGTACAGTATATGATGGGATTTTAACAGAGTCTTTGACTCAGGGTCAATTATTCAAAATGCAACATAATATCTTAATAGTGTTGAAATGTAACTATCAAGTTGTCACTCAGAGTCCCATGTGAACACATGAACAGTGCAATTCATCCTTACATAATATATGTGTTAATCCTTTTGTGGTTTTTCAAACGCCCTGGACCATATTCAGAAAACATATCACCACATTTAAAATGAAGTTAACTGCAAGTATCACCACAGTAACACATTTACAGTCAAAGTCAAATTTATTTGTATGGAACTTTTTATAACAGCTGTTATCAGAAAGCTATACACATGTCCAAGTCCAAGTCCCCAGTGAGCAAACCAAAGGTAACAAAGGCAAGGAAAAACTCCCTAGAGCATGAGGAAGAAACCCTGAGATGATCCAAGACTTAAAGGGGGACCCATCCTACTCTGGTCATCAGCGTACATTACAATATCAGCTATGTAAACGGTAAACAGCACATTTACTTATTCATCATTGTGAAATAGCAGAATATTTGACTGGTTTATGATATGTGGTGTCACCTCATTAAGTCCTTCTGTGATTGTTAGCAGCCCATAAGAGAACATTGTTCAGCAAAAAAACGCTACTTGAATTTGTTGGATGGTACCTTTCTTGGTAACAAGCTGATGTAGAGTGGAAGATCTTTTCTGTAGAATTATTTGGTCATACATCCAAATTATAATTATTAAGTTAATTGAAAAAAATATATTTAAAAGGCACATTTTTGGTTGGAGTGAGCATGATGGCAAATGTAATCGTAGAAGTTCAGAAGAGAAAGAACGTGCTTGGGCATCTCAGGAAGTCATGAACTTTTGACGAGAAATACAAATTTAGGTGTTACAGAAGAAGAAACTTTATATAGATATAGACTACTGGGGAGAGATACCAATTTTGGGGGTTGAACTGTCACCATTGAAGTCATCAACTCGGTTCAAGCTTGCAGTTCCCATCTTGGTCAAAGCTACAAAGTTACATTTATATGCGACTGGCAGTTTTCAGCATAGTAGTGGTCTCATGACTTGTCTCAGGACACAGGTCTTTATACATATAGCCTAATTTAAATGCTGGTTTTGAATCGGCTTTTACCTTGGGCACAGCTGAATTTACTACCGTTGTATGTTGACACTGGTGTGCTAATTATCATGGTGAATTTATGAATAGGAATTAAATACAATGTCACATTTTGCAGCCCATGTTCCATCAGGTTTTATTATTATTAATCTGGCCCACTGTGTGTTCACCTGTATCTACTAAGCAGCTTGAATGGAGGAAAAAGGCCCTACTGATAAGGACCAACATGATTGCTCTTTTTTCAGTTCTCACATACAGTTGTAAATGTTTAAGCTCTTATAAATTAAATCAGAGCACCTAAGCTCTGTCTGCAACAGACAGCATATAATGAAACTACAATTTTTTCCTTTTGTCAAAATGCCAGTACTGAAACAGTCAAATTGAACTACATGATATTTTCTGAAGATTATTACTACTTCTTTTTCATCTTTGTACCATCAGGACAATTTTGGGGTTTAACTGGAGCCAAATCAGCATGGGGCAGTTAATTAAAAAGCAAGTGGCCTTTAAAAAGATGAAGGGCCATATGTAATTAACTTTGATATATAAAAGGTGCACTATTAACCATCAGACTGCTTTGGACAGATATACAGACCTAGGAGACATCTAGACCAATAGCAACCAATACACAAGTTGGTAGCACTGTGAAACAAAAAAATGTCCCAAAAATTATTACACTACCTAAAAATGGATAGAACAGCAAAGAGGTTTTTAAGGGAAAGACAAGGGTAATGTGCAAAGAAACAAAGTCCTACACAGACATCAAATACAAAATCAAGTAACCACAGAAATCACAAAGCCCCACTGTGAGCATCAACAGTTTGCTTCTTTATTGCTTTCATATGGTCTGAGAAGGGCGGGGACACCTGATTGGTCCATGGTGAGTGCGAAATCTTAGAACAGATCACCAGGCGGAACCTGAAACAGACAGACAACTCATGCACAACATACTGTATAACTATAATTTAGGGGCAGTTATGGTCCTGTGGTAGGAAACTGGTCTTATGACCGGAGGGTCGTGGGTTTAATTCCCAGGCTTGAGGCCATGACTGAGGTGCCCTTGAGCAAGGCACCTAACCCCAACTGCTCCCCGGGCACCGGACTCTGGGCATGTGTGCACCACAGCCCCCTAGTAATCACTAGTGTGTGTGTGTGTGTGTGTGTGTGTGTGTGTGTGTGTGTGTGTGTGTGTGTGTGTGTGTGTGTGTGTGTGTGTTCTAATTGCACAGATGGGTAAATGCAGAGGTCAAATTTCGATTGTGGTGAAAAAAATCACAATTGACATATATGGCACGTTTCATAACAGAAAGGAGACCGAAACACCATTATCTTTCACTGACACACACACACACACACACACACACACACACACACACACACACACACACACACACACACACACACACACTTAATCAAACACTTTCTTAATCATTTATTTTGATGTTACAGTGTTAAAACAGCTGTAGGATGGTAACTTATTTTACCACACCTGTGGATCAGTGAAGCAAAATGGATTGTTTCACTAAAGCGTTAGGTCGACGCGTGTTTCTGCTTCCAGAACAAAAGAATAAAGGAGGAGACAAGCTCCACAGAATTACTTTATTAAACCCCTTATTAACCATTCACATGGTGTCAGAATCCTACAAGTAAACAGGAACAAAAACTTTTGCAGCCACTCAGTGAATGAAAAACCAAGGAATGTGCAAAAAAAATTATAAATCTTAAGTGACACCACTGCAGAAATTTGACTTCACAAACACAGAGGAATGGCCAAAGTGGATTAAACAATTTGAGATATTCAGGTTTACATCTAGGCTTGAGTTGAAAGCCTGGGAAAACCAAGTAAACACCCTCAATTTATACAATGAATGCAAAGACATTGTCAGTTCAGTGCAGCTGACGCTCAGTGAAGCCTGCCAGTACAGCACTATCAAAGTTAAATTAGACAGACATTTTGTGGTTCAAAGAAACAATATTCAAAAGTTTAATATGAGACATCAAGTTGGACTGCCGACAGTTTTATTACTGCTCGGTATTGTCTGGCAGAGCATTGTGGCTATGAACTGTTGCACAATGAAATGATTAGAGATAAATATGTCATTGGATTGTGAGACAAGACACTATCTGAGCAACGCCAATTAACACGTTGGAGAAAGCTATCTCTCACATTTGTCAAACTGAGCTAGTAAAAAGACAACAAGAGATGCTGAAGTCAAACTTTACAGGTGAAGTGACTATAGACACAGGGCCGGCGCCAGAACATATACAGTGAGGGGGCGGGACACCTCGCCTGAGGGGACACCCCTTTCGCCCCCCAACCCTCCCCCCCCTGTGGCACCGGCCCTGTATAGACAGTACTATTCACTCACAACAAAGGCAGACCTAAGGCGCAGGATTAACTTTTCCAAATATTGGGGTAATATGGAACCAGAGATGATTATTCCCGTGTAAATGGTGCGGGAAATAACAAATAATATCCAGCAACAACAAATAACAAATAATATGCAGCAAAGAGGCATACTGGAACCAGTACAGAAAAAGGGGCATTATGCTAAAATGTGCAGATGAAAGGCCATTTGTGAGATGCACATAAATGACAAAGAAGAGGATAAGCCATTGCATTCTTTGGAACAATATACACCGATGCATCAGATGCTCCTTGGCTGATAAAGTGGACAACAATGATGTTCTGTTTAAAGTGGACAACGGAGCAGATGTAATGGTGGTATCAGAGGAGCTGGACAGGAAAGGACTATTCAGCAGACTGGAAAAAAATCATAAATATACTGAAAGAATCAGGTGAAGAGATACAGTCAGTTGTAGGCATGTTTACAGCTTGACTCTACATGAACCGTAAATGCACAACTCAGGACATCTACACTGGACATTTCTCATTTACGGGGCTGATGAAGGTTTAACTTTTATCCGTACATGTCATAAGGACTGTCCAATTTAAAAAGAAAGCAGAGGATACTTGAAACATGGCTGAGAAATGCATCCTTCATTTTAACGAATTCTAAGGGTGCATCAATCTGATTTCTCACAAGCCTGTGATGCACGCAAAGCTACTGCAAAAATGGACCAAAGTCAGGCAAGCAGAAAGCGAGAGTTCATTTTTTAATGTGTATGTCCGGCATTTCTTGTAAAAGTATGTTATTATCGAGTGAACATTTAATGTGCCATTAAATGTAAAATCATCAATGTGCCCAACTATAATCTTAACATATCTGTTTCATTAGCTAAGCACATCAGTTTAGTAGCTAGTTCATGAACATTTAATTAGCTAGCTATGCAATGTGAGGTTTGTTATTTACTAGATTTAACTTCTTACACAGCAGGAATAGTTACATTTTGAATAGTTTACATCCTGAATACTGCATCACAGCAAAGAAATTTTTCATTTGCCTGTCAGTAACTCCCCAAGTGTCACTTATTCCCTTGGCCACAAACCTTAGCCCCTCGATGTATCATACATGGGAATTATGCATGATGCCACAGTAGATGGCTAAGTCCTTCACAGACTGTATCATTTGGGGCCAGCTGCAGAAGACAGGTCCTCCATAGACTACAGCTGTTAAGGACGCTGGTAAGAAGAACACAACCTCCCTAGTAATGGTCCTTTAACTGAGATGTACTCTTTGTGTCAGGTTTGAAGGCTGTCTTACTGGAGAGGCCAGCATACATACTGATGTTCAGAGGAATAATCAGATAATTCAGTAATTCAGGGCATGATCACCGGCATTATGCAGTACTCAAAAGGCTGCCACACAGAAAGCTGGAGAAAGTATGAGTCAGCAACATCTAGTGAGGTCAGGAGATGCCACCACATAGCAAAATTTATCCCTCACCTTGCAGAAAAGACACAGTATGAAAGTTATTATTTCCATGTGATTAAAGATGCCCAAAGCTTCAAACGCTACTGAAACATCAGATGGCGGTGGTACTGTTTTTAAAAAAGAGCAAGAGAAATATAGTAAGCAAAACCACAAACTACTACAAATTAATTCTTTCTCGGTTCTCTTTCCAGTGCCATTGGTCTTGCAGTCTGCTCAAACCTGCCACATTGAGATGACCACAAGAGTTCATCATGGCAGATGTTGTAGAAGCTTGGAGGCAGCTGCATTGTTCTCCATCACATGTAGCTTCTTCTCAAGCAGTTGCAATTCTTGGAATACATCAGCTAGCACACCAGCAATGTTGGCAGCTTTGTAAATTTCCAGCAAAAAGTATGTTTAGAGATATTTAGACTGTAATTTTCAGTCAGTGTGATGAAATGAATGGTCAAGGACGCGTATGGTTCACTGACAACTACGTATCTGTTGTCAATGAATAGCTGTCTGCTGTTGACAGCAGCTCATGCACATCTTGTCAAAATCTGTTTTCCGAGTCTGGAATACCATCTCATATGGTTATCAAGTGTTTTAAATCACGGCATTAAATGACCATGTAGACAGACACCATATTTTAAGTGAGATATTGTGTATCCGCTAACGTATACTCTTTCCATTGTGCATTACCCTTGTGTATTTTGTGCGTTTGACAAAAGTGTTTGTCACCGTTAGTTATGACAATGTCATAGATTTTCAAGCAGAAAAGGTATATAAAGGTATATCGTTTTTTGAGGTTGATGGAATTTGTGAAATTCTTCATTTGTGCTTAATTCTACATGCAAATGCATGGACTATGTCTTTGGCTTTGACATCAAGATTTGCTGACTCCCTTTTCCTTTGGAACAAATTCAAAATGCTGATCACTTGCATCAGTGGAATTTTCCTTTAAATGAGCTTGCTAGACTCACTGCTTCCGCTTGCTATGATGGCTTCGCTGTCTCTCCATCAGCATGACCTCAACAAACAATGAGAACCTCAATTACCAGTCAATGAGCTCCAAACCCCGCAATCCCAATCATGCTTAACCTGTTCATTCAGTAGTTTACAAGATAGACATGGAACAGACCATTTGAAATGCTATTTTGAATTACCGATAACATATTTGAAGGGTACAGTCTATGCCTACCTTCCTAGATAGGTGATTGATAAGAAAAACAAAAAAATGTTTAGAAGAAATGTTTGCATATACAGTATTTAAGACTGTTATATAATATTCGTTTCCTACATAAGATTTGTCCCAAGATTAAACAGGTAAATACCATGTGAACCTAACTTAACGTAGTGTTGGAAGACGTGGGGCACGAAACCGTGGTTACTGTTTTTTGAGTGAACAAGTAAGAGGATATATATGGTCTGTCGTATTGCGTCGCATCATTTAATTAAGTACATAATGGTCATACTAACACTTCGTGGCCATCTAGAACTAAACAGACAAATATGGTTTGAAATGGTCACACCAGTCTTACTAGTTCAGGAAAATCAACTGTCATATGTAATGAATTTTTATCTGTCAAAATAAGTGAATACTTGTAATGTCTCGAGATGTATGAGACTTTAGTGTCTATTAAATCCAGCCTACTTGTCCTGGGTACTAACAGCCTTGAGGGAATTCTAATCAGTAACAGCACAGGGCACACTGGCAAACATGGCATTCACTTTGGGTATCTAGAGCAGACATGAAGACAATGTCACGCATTGGTTGCATGTGCAAGATGCTGATATGTAAATATTTCTTTTGACTTTACAATAGGACCCCCTGTGGCTCTGTGTCAGAGTCATCCTTTTCAATAGGCTTCCTTGAATTCACATCATCCTCCATGTGATCCCTTTCACATTGTTCACATCTTTTTATGCCAATATATCATCTTTTGTGGTGTCTAGCACTGCCAGCAGTGCCAGTGCCTGCTGAAGTTGTTTTACAGGTTGGAATTTGGGTGCTGTAGTTCTGACATTAGTATACAGCTCTGGGTTGAGAGTAATAAAGGAGGGAGGGTGATGTTTGGAGATTGAAAGTATTCCTATTCTCCAGCAGAGTTATTGGAGTGGTGCTCGGCTTTTCAGATGACTGCGTGACTATGTTTTTGGAGTATCTGACTAGACTGCTCATTTTGATCAAATGGCAAGTGTACACTGCAAGTAGGAGGCTGTGATGCAATGCTGCAGTTCAGGCACACATTCCTGCATGGATTTTATATATCAGTCTCCTTCCCACTCCTTCAATAACTCTGTGGGCCTTCTTCTCCCAGTATGCATGGAACTTGCCTTGGGCAACTCTTGGACAAGTTTCTAAAGAGCAAAAAAAAAAAAAAAAACTTCGCAGCTGAAGCAATATTCCTTTTAACACCATAATCACAATATTTTTCCCTTCTGTATCCCATCTTGTATGCATGTATCTTGTATCCCATCTATTCCCATTCCCAAGATGATCATTTCTGTACATACTCCTGATGGTTTCTTGTTTAGAATTGAGGTTAAGTAACAATGGCCATGTGGTACTCTTCCATAAAGGAGAAAGAATGGTGAAAACAACGTGGCTTCGTGTATCATTCAGTTATACATGTGAGTTCTGTGGGGTTCTTCCACCCCACTTTTGTCCTCTAGCAGAGTGTGTGAGGCATCTGGCACAGCAGGGTGCCACCAGGGTGGTATGGGGTAGTTCAGGAATTGGAAATTCCTGCCAGTTGCTGAAACTGCTTAACAGGCTGTTCTCAAACTCCCAGCCCTGCTGATGATTTAAGTTCTCAAATGATAAAATCCTTTGTTGCATAAAAGGCCAGTAAATCATTTCTCTTGCCAGGCAGATAACTTTATTAGCTCCAACATGCTCTATATCATCAAGCAGATGCTTTAACATAGTTGACTGCAGTTACTATGGAGAATCAGATGTTGTCATGGCCCTGTCTCCCTGTTGAAAATTCCTTTGTCAAGTCTGAACCTGTTCCATTCATGTACTAGTCATTGTGTCTATTCCCCCATCTGTATTGTGTTTATCATTAGGGTTCCCTTCCTTCTTCTTTATGATAATCACTTCACTTATAGATGCACTGTCTCTCTGAGCAGCTCTAATGTCCTTTAGGTGACTATAGGCACATTCCTGGGAAGTAAATCTACAGTCACTTGAATGCAACTGTAATCTGGCTACCCATGGGACATTCTGGTCTATAATCACTGTGCCACCCCACCAAATGGCAGGAATCCCTCTGAACGCATAATTTCTGTGTCAGATCTGATCTTCACTTTCCCTCATGTATACTTTATGGTCAAGTGGATATTGGCCAACTTGCCAATCCACCAATATTCAGCTGATTTAGTCTGACCATCTTTCAAACACAAATGATGTTATTATCTGTGTACACGGTGAATGTGGGTTTGCAGCAGACATTAAGGAGTTCAAGCTTGCCGGGTTGAAAATGCAGGTGCAAAATCTCAGCAGTTGTAACTGCCCAGGATCTATATTTGCATTCATAGAATGCGTCCCCATTTTCACTGGTAAAAGAGTCCAGGGATAGCGTATCGAATTTGGGTCTTCCCTAATCTGCTAACAGAAGTCAAATGCCATTGTGTCAGCCACACGGGGGAATTTCGCTTTTTTCTTTGATGGCATATCTAATCATGCAGAAAAATGTTTTTCAGCTATTTCAGGACAATTGATTACTCATGGTTGCTGTTTTTGTTGCAGTTCTCATGCTTTTAGTTGTAAATGGCAGGAATGTGGGTATACTGTATAACTTTGATGACACTAGAGCATCACCCTTCAGTCACCTGCTGCATTGGTTCCAGTCTATGGGAACCCAGATTATGGGGCCAGAACAGCACAAATTTGTAACCTTTTTTGTAGTGGAAAATCATGGAACAATTTTGATTGGCAGCCAATCAATAATTATCAGCCAATATAAAATATAATAACCAGAAAATAACAAAGAGTATTCTAATATTCAGAACTCAAATAAAAGAATAGGCTACTTCAGGTTCTAGTCATCAATAAAATAGATGACTGGGTATGTCTTAGATATACAAATGAACAGCAAACATCTGTAAACATTCACTACACTTTTGGAAATAGTATTATTAACAAATCAACATCATTTCAATGTGCATCAGTATCTTAAGTCCCACATCATCCAAACCTTTGAACAGCATCATATCCTCATATACTTACATGGCTGCCTCAGTCAAATCTTTCCATCATTTTGAGCTTTTATTGTTTTGTTTTGCTTTTTGACTGCTCTAATTGGTCAGAGAATGTAAGTTTATGTTTCAGGAAGCCACGAGATACAACTGAGTGGGGATATACCAACCTGAGTGAAACACTATGTTGGTTGAATAGATTTGTCACATTACCTCCAGAAGTGTCGAACACCACCAAACAAAATTTTATGAAGAAGAACCCAGCCATATTGTTTCCTTACACAGAAGAGAGTCAATTTACTTTTCTCATAATGACATCACTGCATACTCATAATTGTTAAGGCAAGCTTAATTTTGTGGTTATTTGTGCAGCTTTTATATTTTCAATTAAAATTTATTTCTGCATATTGTTTCACATAAATTTGGTTACAGATGTCTGGATATGGAAGAGTCATAAGGCACTTGGGGCAGAGCTGTTTTGCACAGTTTGATGCATTTGTAGAGACGTAGATCTGTCACACTTCATGTTAATTGCCTTACTTTCAAAGACATCAAGCTTGTTTTGGTCCGTTCAGTGATTAACACTTTGGCTGTACAGGCTGGCTGCTCTAAATGCCATGGAAAACATTCAGCTTGTATAATCTATTTTATTAGAAATTCTCAATTTTATATTTTAGAAAATAGAACAGGGGCAATAGTCTGGAAAAATATATTTCCATGTAGTTTTTTTTCTCATTCAAATCTAAAATCCATTTCCATTTTTTCCATGATCCATAGGGACCCTTGTCACTGCCCCTCAAAAATCTATCAACACTTTACTGGATTGCTTAGAGGACATTACATCCTGGATATGTCACAACATACTGGAGTTAAAAGAGGATAAAACTGAAATCCTTCTTATTTCTTATTAGAAATGGTAAACAGAAAACAAAACAAAACAGCTTCAAGAATCACATAACCAATGTGTGCAAAAACCGAATTTCATCACCTTAGAAATATACATTTAAGTTGATTAATCGTTCGCTGATAACACCACATCTGTCACCAAATCTATTTCCAGTTTGCAGAGTGCAGAAAATCGCAGCAAGAATCTTCACAAACAAAAATAAGAGATATCACATCCTCAAAATGGCCGCACTAAATTGGCTCATTTACAATGGATCCACCGTGTGTGATTGAGCCCTCAGTTTAGCCAGCCAAAACATGCTAGTAATGCTTACTGTCTGGTCAAAAAGTGACCCTATGACCCAAAAATGTGGAACTTGCTTCTCAACGCGTGTATATGGCCAGCCAATGCTGACACGCAAGAAGGCGGGACATAAATAGAAAGCTCCAATCAATGCCATGCCCCACACGGATATTTTTGGCAATGTAGAAATCCCGGCTGGATGGTTTTTGTAGGTCCCAAGGACATGTCTGGGAAAAAGAAGAAAGACATGTTTATGTAGGTCTATGGACGTTCATGCCGTGAGCTGCTTCGTGCTTGTGTGGGGGGAAAAGAGCACAGCTACCAGAAACTGGACTCTGACATGGCGTGAAGGACGTGACGTGAAGTGGCATTATCAAGTCTTTTTAATCATACAACGATGTACGTTTTATTACCGATGTAGGTTGATTCAATGTAAACTGCACAAAATAAAAATATGCTATAAATATGTCACTGGCTAACGACTAACCCCTACAAAACAAGATCCTAAGGTAAACAACAAAAACATTCAAAGTAAGAAATATCAAGCGATAAAGCACCCGTTTTAGTATGTGCATAGCAAGCTAACCTACTTCTCCTGTCTATCATAAAGAAGTAGCTATAACAGTGTTGTGATTGGTTCAGAGTAAAAAGCACAAGTTCAAGAATATTGGCCTTTGCTTGCTTTGTACTTGGAGATGAGGGGAAGGGCTGGCAATAGCAATAGTGACCAGTAGCAAGCAACACACCGGCTGTTAACACTGCGGGGTCAGTTGTGTTCATTATGAAACATATAATTAACCAACGCTTAACGCTCACTGAAGCCAGCTCTACACTTACATGACATTGTCTACATACACACTAACAGTACACATGGAATTGTTTGCGACTACTCGACCAGAAATGTAAAACTTCAAATCTTGTACTTGTTGGTAATAATAAAGTGTAAACAACAAGATAAACACACTTTGCTGTATATAGAACACAGAATATGTTTGGACGGGGTTACTTTAACAAACCTGCATGTTCACATGCTTTTTTCTTTAGGTCTGCTGCCAGCAGGTAGCTATAGCGCCTACTGCTCTGGCCATAGCCATAGACTAGATTAATTAACATCAATATATATATATATACAGGGAGAGAAAGATTAAAAATTGTAGTAAACTACACAAAGTTTCCAGAGACATTTCAGACAGAGGTCTTTCATCAGCTGCAAGCAAAGTGCTTCTGCAAAAAATATATATTGCAGTATTCGATTCCAAAGAATTGTGGGAAAAAATAAACTTTGACAATTTGATTTTAGTAATCACAAGTACAATCAAATGCCTGTTCTAGTCAGAAGGGGAGACTTAAAAGAATCTAATTGTATTGGTCAGTCAAATCCATCAATGCCACCAATTAGATTTCTCAGCCCCACTCTGAACCTGCACCACACCAACTGGACAGTTGGTCTTGAGTCTTGATCCTGCAGTATTGACCCACTGTGGAGCTCAATACAGCTCAACCCGAGACTACTGCTACTCCATTGATTAAAGAACGCCTGGCCCACGTATCTCCTTGCTCCAGTTTGCTCTGGTTGTAGGCGCAGCGTGCTGTCTGTCAGTAAACAAATGTGGATGCGGCAGTGCCGAGTGAGCAGTATGAGGAGGCCACGTGTACCCACAGGCCTGCCCATGAAATCCTCATGGAGAAAAAGGGGCTCAAAGTTCACTTTGTTCAAAAGTGTACAAAACTCATCTGATACATTAGATGCAAGGCTTCCAGAGGCTGGAGGGACTGGCTTTCTTAAACAAGCTCTGTTGGTCTGGTCTCTATTTTTCATAGAGGTCATCTGGAGAATCACAGTTTTGTTATTTTACCAGGCCAACCATGATACACCCCCTTCAGTTTATTGTTGACAGAAGCAGAATGTGCAGCCTAAAATATATGGCTTGGCTCATGTTTTATGTTCCCTGAATCAATAGCAGCTTCACCTTGTGATGAATTCTCAAAATTACAAAGTGGTTGGCTGTGATAGCGCCATGCTCACCACCCTGAGAATGGGCTTTAAATCACACTGTATCTGTTTATTTCTCCAAGCTGCCCACTGCCACGGGGAGCTCGTGTTGGGCATGGATTCATCAGCCTACCATTCTAAACATGCTGGAGGAAGTGATTGACGCTCCAGTTCCCATGGTGATGGCTGTTTACTTTTGTGATTAAGTGGAATTTGCTTACCTTTTACGCCATCATTCCCCAGGGGAATTCCAGTGATGAAAGCATACGATACAAATGAGTGAGGATGGACCGAGGTGGAGGGATGGATGGTCTGAACAGAACAGGCGAGAGTACATCTTTGACACCGGCCATGGATAATAATCTGTGGTTTAGAGATCTCAACCCCCACCTGATTAACGAGGTCTAATCAAAGCTGTACAGGAGAGAGCCTTTTAGCTGATGGTGAACTCTTATTATACCATATATCATAAGAGGAAGCTGCAGCCGTTACTGAGAGTATCAGTTTCATTTATATACAGGTACTATGTCCAGGACTTCAGCTGCAGTCCTATTGCCCATGCAGGTCCAACTTATTATGGTTGATTTCACCAGGGAATCAGAAGGTCCCTAAAATGCTACTAATTATTCCCCACAAATCAGCAGGGTGACCTGTGCGATTCGCCATGCAGAAAAAGTTCTTTTCAGCTTTTTTTCTGTCCAAATTAATAAGACACGTTACTTTTCATGGGTTACATATCCCACAAAATTCCTTATTCATGCCAAGTAAAGGGGTTAGAACTTAATGTAAGTCTAACAGGTGCTCATTTTGACACACGTGGGACAGGACATATCTTACTCCTCCAAGTTGTGTCACTTTCTCAGTTATTTGCAAGCTGGCAATGTGATCAATGCACATTTTGTCATATTGAATAGTTTTGCCTGAATAAATTAATTGCTCAGCAATTCAGAAATATAAAGTAATGCTTTGTATGAACACCTTTCTGTTCTGGGTTAAGTTGCACAAGTTAAATAGTTGCTTTAGGTTTTTAATGATAATCAAAGTAATTGGAAAAACTGTTGAAGCATCAATTAGTTATAGATTTTACATTCAGTAAACAGTGACAAGTTTGCTTCTTCAAGTCCGCCACAAATATTGCTGCCCAAAAGACTCTTTAGCTTTGATGGAACTAATCAAACAGCATTGAAACTGGTAACTCCTCCAATGGAAAGTGATCCGTCATTTGTAGAAAGTTCGTTATAAATATGAAGTTATGCCTAGTTTTCTCCTTTAATCAGCATAAGATGTACTAAGGGCCATCACCACAGTCATTTCAAATTGAAGAATACTTGGAACTGTTGAAAATGTTAATGTAATTCAGATCATCAAAAAATAGTTAACAACAATTAGCCATTAAGAGCTAGCTTCTTGCCCCTTCGTTAATGTTTGCAGTGTTAATGGAATGACGATTACTTGCTTGTTGGGCCTGATTACCATTTAATACTCTGTCAAAAAGATGAATGTGCATTTGCAATGAAATTGAGTTATGCTGTGTTCTTAATGACTAAAAGTAAACTGTGACCTTGCTTGAAGCGCAGGATTTCAGGTGGGATCGTTTTTCAAAATGGAGCATAATCTTGGAGTCTCCTGTCTTTGTCTTTATTTTTCTGTAGGGAGGCATTTTATTAGCAGATGCTGTGGCCCAAACTATTGTTGCTGAGCGACCATGCCGTGAACCTGGACCATGCTCAGACATTCATCACCACTGTGTACAGCACCAGGGGTCACTGCTGTCTGCTCTCTGTAATTACAGATGGATACCCACGAGACGAAATGATTTACAAGTGGAGGAAGAACTCTGTGGAGGCAGCAGATCAGAAGTCCTGGAGACTCTACCAGTTTGACTTCATGGGCCTAAGAAACACTACAGATATAATTAAGACATCAGCAGGTAACGGTTTGGTGTAAGCATTTTAATGGATCACTTTTAATTTGATTTTAATAATAAAAGTGATGGTTGTGATGATGTTGATTATAGTGGCAGTGCTTGGTCACAAGGATTTGGGTCATGGGAAATGTCACTGGATAAATTAAGGATGTGTTGACATTTTCTTTGGACTTAATAACTGAGAATGTAGGCATATTCACAAGATCGCAAGCATCAATGATTGCATACATTTCACACTCAGATATCCAATGAAATTTTGATTAGATGGTGCTCATTTTTATCACATGTGGGTATTATTCGACATGCACAACATGAACGGTGCTGATTAATAACATTTATTGTGGAAACACAGCTACCATTACAATTATCTTGTAATTCTGTCAAATATGTGATGGTCCTTTTGCTTATCATGTGAGCTGTCTGCTGGGAGAAACAAATAACCAATAGTTTTTTATCATATGCAAATAAAAGGAAACCATCTCCTGATGAAGCATCTGGTTGTACACATTGTTGTCTGTCACGCATTTTGATTGTGGGCATGTTTTAGCATGCCAAGCACTGAGACCAAGAGACCTCCTATTTATCAGCATGGTTTTGGGTGTTTAGAATAGAGGTGATGAGACTGACACTTGTATGTGTTAGTTACACCACAGCAAGATCACGAGGCCATGAAATAACTGCCAACTGCAACACCAAGTGTGATTTTGACACAAAACATGGATGATTTAATGTAGTATGAATAGCGTATGTAACATCGCTGTGTTCATCTGCCCATTTGTAAAGGGAAAAGTGGTCATTAAGTCTGCAGAAATGAAAACTAAGCTTGTTTTTGAAGAATATCAAAATCTTTAGTTTGACTTCCTTGGTTTGGTCATTGTAACAATGAATCAGTCCACAAATCAAAGCATTGTGAATTGAGGAAGATTTCCTCACACCGTTCTTCTTAAATACACTGGCGTTCTTACACAGTGCCAACTGTTCAGCGGGTAATGATCTTTTCTTCTCTGATAGCAACAACTGTAGATGTAAACATGAAACAAAAAAACATTAAGTGTTTGTGTGTAGTCTCTTTTCTATTAATCATGGACACTGCGAACTTGCACGTTATTTGCATGTAATTCCAGAAATTGTCCAGACGTGTAAAGTGCAATGCTGAGATACATTGCTTGTATAGCCACCAGTGAGGACATGTATGCATGGCAGAAATTTGGATAGGACTTCCACCCAAACCCACTAAAAAGCTTCAGTTTTGACAGGGAACAGAAGGCACCCACCAATCACCACAGATGTCACCAAGAGAAAGCTTGTTAGAAGGGATTTTTTTCATTTATTTATTTATTTTCAGCAGAGCTAGTTGGGAAGACAGGAAAGGGGAAGGGGTTTGCTGTGCTTTGTCCCACTCTTTCTAGTGCAGATATCTCCTCGCAAGGCACAAAAATAAAGCATAGAATATATAGAAATGTCAACCCACCACTGATAGACAAAGAGGGGGAAGGAGATCACCCATGAAGGATGCAATTAAATCTTAGCAAGTGCCATGACATTTTCAAGTTTGTACTTAGTTTCTTTTATAAATATTTTCAAATGAAAAGGGGGCATTTGAAAGGACATTTAAGCATTTCATCCTGAGCTCCATACGTAAGAAATATCTAGTACTGAATTTGACCTATTTGACCAGCAGGTGCACAGTGCCCTCAGGTAAAAAGACATTCCTTTGCTATATGTGCTTTTATTTGTCTGAATAGAATGTTCTGATGGGATTTTATTATGACTTATTATGACTAAGATGTAGTATGAATGAGTAGTTGATGCAAATCATGATTCATCAAGGTATCTTTCAATTACTTTTAAAAGATTTAAATACACTCAGTATTGGTTCTTCAGAGTTACCAGTGACTGCTTTTTCTGTGCTTGTGGGGCTCTTAAACAGCATAACGTAGCATGTAGTGTGCTCTTAAGGGGCACATGGTGTTTTAATGTACAACTTGTTCTCCTGTAGCTCACTTGGTCTAAAAACACCAGTGTCATGGGAATTTTTTCCATGAAATACACATCCTGTCACACTGATAAATATGGAGGTTGCTCTGAATAAGAACCGTTAAAAAATCAACAGATGTGGAGCGAAATGTGGAACACAGATGCTTCAGATCTGTTCAGGGGCCATGATGTTTTGGGGGAGTATGGGTAATCCTACTGCCATGCTTCACAGGTAAAAGCACAATTATCATTTCTTTGCTAGGTGACTATGTGGTGATGACTGTTTACTTTGACCTGAGCAGAAGAATGGGCTACTTCACCATTCAGACATACATTCCCTGCATCTTGACTGTGGTCCTCTCCTGGGTCTCCTTCTGGATTAAAAAAGATGCAACCCCAGCCCGGACAGCTCTAGGTACCTGCATGTCTACACTACTGCTCACATACTGCTCCACAGCCCTGTCATTTTCTTTGCTATGTTTTTATTTTCTTTAATTTAAATGTCTATACATCTATGCGTTTTTGAATTCCTATTCATGAGGCTACTTCTTAAATTTTGGGTTTTTTTATTCCTTTCTTCATACAGTTGTTTGCCTTTGCAAGTAGTTACAAAAATGTGTAGCTCAAGGGACAATATATTTCTTCTTGTAATATCAGAATTAATATATTTTAGAAATAATCACATTTTGCATCATTTTGCATCACATTTTGCATGCTATGAAAAGTAATTTTTTTGTCAGTTGCAGAATCCATTAACAAAACTGTGAAAATATAAAGACTGTGGTAAAACATAAATCTTACATTCTTTGACTTAGATGTTGAATTAGACATAGACCTTCCACAGTCCATCTCTAGAAGACCCTCTAGTAAAAACAATTTACCAGAATAGTATTTTGAAGATAACAACAGCATCAGGGGGGACAATGCACATCAGATCCTGGAATCGTGCACCGTGTGCCTAGGAGAGAGAAATGTAAGAAAAGGAGAGGAGTCTGGTATCCTGTGTTGGGCAGGAGAAACAGCAGGGAAGATAGTCCAGGTAGTCCAGGTCACAGAAGAAGAATGAATGCAATAAATCTCTCTGACAAAAGAAGTCATTATGTTTTCAGTAGAGAAGAAAAGGAGAATGGGCTAAAAAACAGAGATCTGTGTTACAGGCATAGATGTTGATCAATGTAGCCCCAAAAGAACAACACGAATGATGAAAGAAGAGAGAGATAGGGTGTTCAGTCACAGACGTAGAAATGTCAAGACAAACAGGATGCAGATAAGAATATGAATTTGCAGGATGATTTGGCCTGAGGACAACCTGCTAGACCGAAGACCTGCAGGCTCTAACGGGAGGGTGACGAAGATCATCAGGACCCTGGCAGATATGTGGGGCTTTGATGAGATGATGGCTATGGAAAACTAGCTAAGCCTTGATTAGGTAGTGCTTGAGGTTAACCTTGTCTCTTTAGCTGTAGCCGTGGGGCAGATGGCGTGCCGATAGCAGACTAATTATTTTAGTCTCGATTGAAGAGCCCTCAGGAGCTAAATCAGTGAAGTCAAACAGCAGACTTAAAAGATGTGACAGTCATTTCCCATCACAGGCCACTGATTTCGCTAAGCGTGGCCACAGTGGCAAGAACACTTATTTAAGCATGTAGTCACTGAGCATATTTGCGCTCTTGGTACCAGCAAGCAGTAATTAGAAATGCATTGCTGTTCTGGGCTTTGGTCTGTCAACTTAGTTCAAAGTTGCAACACCGGTGCTGTGGGCACTGTTTTCCTCTCACCTTAGGCTACAGTGAGAAAACTGATGGGGTTGTTGTTGGGGGCAGGAAGGTCAGGATTCATACCACACTGAAGGATATGTTCCAGTGAGCTTTTTCTAACTCAGAAACGCAGATGGATCTTTGAATAGCCAGTGTATTGGGGAACGCAGCCTAACAGGTTAAGGTAATCAGTATGGCCAGTGGTAGCAAAGTAGAGAGGAACTGAGTGTGAAATGCCCGCCTGAAATAGACGTGGCTCTCTTGTTTCCATAGAAACCTTAGGAAAACAGTGGCACTGTCGGTGGGTTTTTAGAGGCATGTCCTTAATGTTCAAGGGGGAGTGTGAATGTGTAAGACTTTGTCTAGATGTGTGGGTGGGATTTTCAATTTGAAGCTTTTTCTATTTCAATCTGGCAACAGGAAAGATGTCAGATCAAGGAACAATATAATAGCTCAGTCACACCGGTGATTTTGGTAAAATATCATTACTGATCTAAAATATCATAAACATATGCTGCAGTCTTTGTACTTGTGGATTATGTGTGTATCAAAATCATTTTGCAACACAGAGCAGTCTCACATTGAACAATGCTTTGTTGGTGAGTGGTATTACAGGAGTGTGTTTTTTTTACCTAAATTCCTGCTTTTGCCATGCAGGGATAACCACGGTGTTAACCATGACCACCCTCAGCACAGTGGCCAGGACATCGCTGCCCAGAGTCTCATATGTCACAGCCATGGACCTCTTTGTCACTGTCTGTTTCCTGTTTGTCTTTGCGGCTCTCATGGAGTATGCGACCCTCAACTACTACTCCTACAGCGCTCGCAGGCCCACATGTAACAAGACAAGAAGACCGGTGAGTGCCTGTCCTCTTCCTGTATGACTAATATTGTTTAATATGTTCTGAGAGCAGGATTAATGCCTGACCTGGTGCAGTTAATATGTATGCAGTACTTTCCTGCATACTGTTATGGCATTACTTCACAATTAGTTATCATGAGTGTTGAGAGACTAAATTGGTAACCCTCTTCAGAAGGCTACAGTAAGTATGTAATGAGTCCCAGAACTCTTAAGCCCACTTTAAATCAACGCCTCATATCTATTATTTTCACAAATAGCAAGTTGTACCAACAAAACTAATGAGATGCCGATTTTGAGCAACATTTCCAGGGGCCCCAAGGGCCACGTAAGGGCTGTGAAAGGAGGGGCTGAGAGTTAGATGCACATCCTGCTCCCTGCCCACACTTAGAGCAGACATGGCTTATTTAGCTCATTTCCCCAGTAAAGGATGAAACAATTCCTTTGTGTGTGTGTGTGTGTGTGTGTGTGTGTGTGTGTGTGTGTGTGCGTGTGCGTGTGTGTGTGTGTGTGTGTGTGTGTGTGTGCGTGTGCGTGTGTGTGTGTGTGCGTGTTTGTTTGTGTATGTGTGCGTATGTGTGTGAACGTGTGTGTGAACGTGTGTGTGTACGTGTGTGTGTGTACGTGTGTGTGTGTACGTGTGTGTGTGTGTGTGTATGCGCGCGTTTGTTTGTGTGTGTGTGTGTGTGTGTGTGTGTGTGTTAAAGGGTATGAAGGTATGCTTCCCCAGCTCATCAGTCATGTATTCATCGTCTCTATTCATTGTCTGTATTCATTGTGCAGTCTTCATTGAGGGTTAAACGTATGTTCTAGCTTAAGTTCATAGTTTGTGCCTTCCAGAACTGACTGTTACTTCTAAAAATGAGGCTGTGTGTCCCAGTTATTGACCATTCTGAAAACCTGCAGATGCTGAGTGCTCTCTTCAATCGCTTCATCATCAGACACATATTGTATGGTGGAGTGTTGGGCAGCAGCATAATGTACTGTTCAATTATTCATGGCTAAATGCTCAATGCCAATGCTCACATCACATGCGCAGACACAGAAGCAGGTGAGGTAGCCCCCCCCCCCCCCAAGCACCTCTGCCCCCCACACTTAACACTTATCTGATTAGATCTCAGTCCTGCTGAGATGTCAGGATAATTACCATTGCAATTTTCCACAAAGCAAATATTGCCCTGTAGGAATTCTCCAATAAATTATCACCTTTGGTACCATTACATATATTATATGTGTGTTTCCATGGCGAGATTGATCAGCAACAGCTGAAGAAAGAACAAAGAGGAAATATATATATTTTTTTGTGAATGGAGGTTACACTCGAAGTCATTAAAGATTAACGCTTAACCTCTGGAGGAGACACTGACTGTTATTGCAGTGACCTCATTCCTTTGATTGACAGACTGCCCCAGCACAAATTCCTTCAGATTGGAAACATGTTGCTTACTAGCAGAAAAGCAAGTCGTGACTGTGGGCTTTGCGCACGTCGTTAGCTGACCGTTGTGTTTCTCTTATAGAACTACTCGGTGCTGGACGTGGGACCTCCACCTACAGTCATCACACTCAACAACTCCATGTACTGGCAGGAGTTTGACGATGCCTGCATATATGAGTGCCTGGACGGGAAAGACTGCCAGAGCTTCTTCTGCTGTTATGAGGAGTGTAAAGGCGGAGCCTGGAGAAGAGGCAGGGTCCACATAGACATATTGGAACTAGACGCGTACTCTAGAGTCTTTTTTCCCACTTCTTTCCTGTTGTTTAATGTAGTCTACTGGGTGGGCTACCTCTACCTTTAGCAGCACCACGTCCTCTTCCCAGACGCACACAGGACTCATGGTCTGGTCTGAGCAAAAATCAAAGAACAGACCGAACCCAGACTTTTTAAAATACAGCCGAAATGAATGAATGCCGATTTGCAAAGAATTGACTTTGCTCGCTCAAAGACCTCTCGAGCAGGTTATGACACGAATGAAAAATTAAAAACTTTGCCATAACAAAGTTACAGGAGATACTTTTAAAGCCCTTAAGGTGGGTAAGGAGCCTGGCTCTTTCTACCTGGTCAAAAAAGGTATCACCAACAGGCTTTTGTTCTGGTAGCATTTTTCTGCCAGAAAACTTTGCCTTTGTACTTCAGGTACCAAGAGAAAAAGGAATTACCACATCACAGAAGCTTGACTTGCTTGGTTGAGGAAATTACAGTGAAAAGTCAGAGGGAAAAAGCTGCTTTGGCCAAGGGTTAAGTAAAAAAATAGCCTTGTACAGCATGCAACCCCTGACCTCCAGTATCAAGATGGTCCCCACAGGTGTTTCCCAAAAACATGAACCTGTCAAGCAGACATCAGTCAAAACCAGATGCTTTGGGTAAGCAATCAGAGCCATCCATAGTGCCTTCTTCTGGAGGGGGAGTTATCTGCCAGAGAGAGAGAAGCATTAGTGACAGGGGCCTGGTTTTGACTGAATGTAGATGTGGTCACTATATCCTTTTTCTTTGAGGTTTACTCAATTTTCATTTATGGTCAGTTTCCACTTATTTTGATACATGAGTCATTTTTAAATACATAGACACTAACTGCATGATCTAATTATAGTATTATGAGCCACTGAGAATCGGCACAATGATTTCCATACAACAAAAAAATATATATTTTTTTATTTCATAGTCTAATGGTTAAGGATTAAAGAGATTTACCTGTATTCATAACACAAAAAAGTTTTGAAGAGAAAATAGAGAAAATTATTTAGATCTATAAAAGCAATCTGTTTAAATGATAATTGCATGTGTTATAATTAATCACATTTTCTAATCCAGATTGTTATCTTTGGGCCTAGAAATTGTTACCATACTGTATCTACATCAACTAAAGCAAAATTAACTCAGATTTTAGCTATGGAAAGTCTGGACTGCTTGGTTTTCTGGTGTGTTCTACAGTTAGACACAGGTCTCAGATCAGAGTAGACTGGGATCAATCCCAGGCAGTTCCAACAAGACATATAATATCTATTTGTAGATGCATTCCCAGTATTCTGTAGTCAATAAACTCACATTACCACTGTGTTCGTAACCAAACTATAGTTAACAATAAGATTTGCTACTGAGCTGCCTTAGGGTCACCAACACAGATGCAGTGTAAGATGATCCATAGTTGGGGTACTATATCTATATAATCTGCTTCAAATTATAGTCATTACCAAAGGATTCATGATAACAAAGCTACAACACATGTATCAAGGCAATCTGATTTTTTAAAGATTTTTTTATATGCTATGTCAAACCATTGTCACAGATTAAGCATCATAGCAATTTTTTAGCTATTTTTAGTTGAAATGTGCTTCAATAGCAATATGTTATTTTCCTTTCTTCATAAGCGTAGCAGTGTTTCGAATGCAGCATTCTTTTTCTTCTCTGTATCATCGTAGACCACTAAGATGGTGGTCTATAGTGGGTAGAAGATATCACTGCTCTTTTGGCCGCTTCAGTGCAAGCTGCTATATCGCAAAGGCAAACGCCACACTTTACTGTCTGAGTACTTTTCTACTTTCTGACTTACAGAGGGACTTCTCTAATTTTTGATCCCTGAAGTCATGTTCCGATTTGATGCCTATATACTATGACTAGTATGGGACACTTGGCACGGTCATACTGGGCGTGTCGGGTGCCTTCTTGAGGTTATCTTTAAAGATTGTCTTGTGCTTTGTTGTTGACGTATTGAATTCATCAGAAATGTGCGGTGAACTGCTGACAAACTGATTCTCCTCTTGTGTTTCATGACACTGTTGTGAATTTTCGTTGTGGATTATTGAAGGTGTCGGTCCATTATTGACTTGTTTTACGAATTAACTAAAACTTGTTTGCAAGTGTTTTAACATATTATTGTTAATATTGCAGTTATTGGTTCAGTTTGGCGTACAATAATTATTAGCTGTTTATTATTGGTGGTGCTAGCCCCTCAGACTGATCCGTCATCATCCACTTGATGGTGTTGCTATCTCCTGCAAAGATTTTATTACAGACTTGCAATGCTGGAAGGTTTGGTAAATTAATTAAAGCCATACATACTGCTTGTGTAGGAATTCAGTCTAATTTCTCTCATTTTTAACTGGTTTACTAGAATCAGACCACAAATCAGCCATTGAGAAATAAGAAAGGAAGGAAAGAAAAGTGATGACATCAACCCCCTATGGACAAGAAACTGAACAAAATAAAAGACAGAATTTTTTTACTGAGTTTTTATGAAAACATAACACTGTACCAGACTCAAAAGGTTTTCCGTCAAAAATTTTAGTACAGTGAGTTTCAAATATAAGTGACCTTTAGAAGAGCGGATGTGATTAACCTAACAAGTCAAAGACGTTTGCGATCCCAACAACCTGCTGTTCTCTCTCTTGCAGCTCTCAGTCCCCTCCAGCTAGTCAGTCTAAATCTTGACTAGAGACTCTGAATCCTCATTAGTGGACTTCAATATTCAGCCCAAATAATCTGCTCGTTTTATTTTCAGAGATTTAGCAGCGCTAATAGATATGCTACCTGCTCACACATCCCCGGGGCTTATATCAAGAAACCCGTTTCTCAAATGGACTGCTGATATATGAGAAGATGGCAGAGGAATGACAATAGCTGGCTGTGTTTGTCTTGAATTTGTTAAATGAAATCTACAAAACCCAGTGAATGGAAATAGTAACGGTTAAGACAGAATGCCAAAGAAAACATGATGGTGAATCTTGAATCATGATTCACCAAAGAAATCATTGTTCACCGATATAGGCAGAGGATTTGTTATTATTTAATGTCCATCTCTTTCTTTCATATTTCTATAAACTGTAGTTTGCTTTGTTTGTGCAGTCAAATTAACATTAATAATGATGCCTGATTTTAGTCTCAGAGACTTGAAATGTATGTGGTAAGATGAGAAGCCATGTCTGGTTATATTTATGTCAGTGGCCTGTTGTTCTGGTATTTTTAATGGCTCCAGTCAGACTCCTTTCATATAAACACACTTGTACCATTTCACCAAGGCACAGAATTTCATTGTAGTTAGATTTGTGTTGAGATTTTAATAAGTCACTGTGTTTCTTATGTTTTGACATTTCGTGAGTAAATGCTAGTGTTGAGGTAGCTTCTACTGGATATGTATAGTGATGTTTGTGGGGTTATGACTTGGACTGAATAACAGAGACTGGATGTGAGTTTTTGGCCTATCTTAAAACCCATTTCTATTTCTTGTGCTATTTTCCTACATGTAGTTCTTTTTATATCTGAAATGTACAGTACAGAGATAAATCAGATAAGTCAGATGTGAAATCTAAAATTGTTTTTCCCCCTTTTCTGTACATCTTTGCAGTTTTATCTTGCACTTTATAAGTGACTTAGCTAAATGTATTTACAATGAATTAAAAGTATTTTATAAGTAGGAGCAAGTTGTTATTCAGAATACTTTATTCAGTTTATTTTCATTTGCAAATGATGGTGTGATTATTTTGTTAAAATTGAATAATATGCACTGTATAAATTCTCTGGTTCAAGATATTTTACATAACATAAAATTAATACTAAAAGAGAGAATCACTTGGATAAAGCTGAAGAAAAAGAATGCCACTTTTCAAGACACTATAATTCTTTCAATTAGTGGATATATTGGTTAGAATGCTGACACATGACTAGTTTTCAGGCGGTGGGTAGGGGCAGAGCAGAGAGGATACAGTGTGCCAACAGCCCTGAGCATCTAAGGACTAAGGGCTTTGCTCAGGGACACAGTCGGCCAGATGGGAGACCTTGCTCGGGGACATAGTGGGAGGGATGAGAGACTTTGCTTGGGGACACAGTGGGAGGGATGGAAGACTTTGCTCTGGGACACAGTGGGAGGGATGAGAAACTTTGCTTGGGGACACACAAGGATCTATTCAGTACTTACTTCAGCACTTACATCTGAATACTCAATGATGGCAAATGATCAAGATTAGATTTTTTGAAATCTAAGCAGAAATAAAAAATGTCAAACACAAGAAGCCACGCCCAGTGTGCCAAACTCTGAAACAATAAGTTAAAAATAGAATTAGGGTAATTCTATCAGTGCTGTGTGAGCATAAACCAAAGCTCTCTAAAATAAACCAAGTACTGGTAACTTAGAGGTATTAGTCTGCTCCAGAAAGTGAGAACTGATTGGATTTTATATAATCCCATATAATATTTAAAGAACGTAAGAATGATGCAGGGCAAAATGTGAAATAATGATGTCTCTGACATTTTCTCTAGTTGACCCCTGGCCTTGGTTTAATGATATGACATTTGCCTTAATAATAGAAATGCCTAAAGAGCAAAGACTCAGTCTTTTGAAAATTAATTCCTTCAAACATTTAATTCCAAGCAATGTCCTGTCCAAATCAGCAAATTGTCTATGTGATTTAGACTTCTACCTGTACTCCATATATATATTTGGTTTCTCTGTTTTTGTAAACCTTGTAAACGCTGGTCCAGTGTTCAGTGTCCTGTTACAGTCACTGTCCTTCTGATGTGGCCTCTTTGAAACCCATACATCTCTCTACCACAGAACTGTTGGCACTGTTGCCATGGGAACTTTGCTCATTCAACACATAATGAATGGAACCCTAAGATAAGATATCACTGATTTGGAGTCAGAGTATCTCACCCACTTTTTAAAAGTTTTTTATTTATTTTATTTTTATACTTTTTGTCTGACTCTGTCAACAAAGGGATCAGCTGACAGCAAATGTTCTATCAATTTAGTTGAAATCTTGCAGCAGTCTGCATGGAGAGACAAACTTTTGATATTTCTATTATGCACATACTGTTAAGGTCCACGTGTAACGAAGAGTGTTCTGACCCAGTGCAGAGAAGGAGCTCTACTCATTAAACAGCCTGCAGCAAAGACCCACTTCATTCCTCTTCAGACGACAGATACATAAAGACATGAAAATGCTTGGAGATACTTGGTTAGAAGTCCACAGTATGAGCAATGAGCATTTAACTAGACAAACCACCAGTAAAGCTCCTAACAAAGAACATTTTTTAAATGCCTTCACGTGCACTCATATATTGACATTCATATATTATTGAATATATTATTTTTTTATATATTACTTTTCTTGCATTCAAACATTGATGTAGCAACTTAAGTAGTGAAATCATTTGATTTAACAATTATTTAACAGGCACATATAGTGAATAATTAATAATTCAGTCTAAACTCATGAAACTCGCCAGTTCGATAACGTTTTTATTTTTCGTCTACCAAAATTTGAATAGCAATCTTGACACACAAGGGTTATCACTAAAGAGTATGTTCATTGGAATAAACAACAGATAAAAAACATGCATAAATATCATTGACCAATATCCTACTAATGACTAAACAAATTAACACAAGATATACAATATATAGATGAATGAAGTGGCTAGTAACAAAAATAAGGAAAAAGAAAGACAACAAATCAGAGAAATCAAGAACAGCATATCAAAAGAAAAGAGAAACTGTTTATGTTAGAATGGTCAATCTGGCAGGATTAAACTAAACTAAGATTAAACAAAACTAAGACCCAGTGCCATGAGTGTAGTGGTCATGCAGGGAGAAGCAGAATCTTACAGCCATTCATGTACAATCCTACCAGTGAGGACTTGGCTAGTAATTCAGAACTTCCAGCACTAGGCTTCATGCTGACGAACTGGTGGGTCTAATAATAACGGCCTAAAGTTGACTGCCTTCAAGTGCTCCAGAAGTTCATGTTAATGTATGCCTATACCGGCTATAGCTTACATAAGCATTACTATTTTACATTGAAAGGAGAACATTTCTGGAATGGTATTCATATAACTTTGCATATGTACATAATGTGCAATTGCAAAGAAAATGCAGACGTAAGCACCCTGACGCTTTAAACTAAAAACTGTAGTAAGGAAATCGTAGAAGCTTGCAGTAGCTTTTAAGAAACAAAAACAATGTTTTTATAAACATCACAATGTAAAATTCAGATCAGCGATAATTAGTCAGCTTCATTTTAAACACATTCGTAAATGCCCTAGATGAGCAGTTAATGCAGTCCACCTCAGTGTGCTACATACATGATCCAGGTGTGACTGTTCCACTGGCATATTACTTCTTCACAATCTCTCTATTTCAGGTCCTTCCTTATTGCTGTATGGTGACATTTGAGGAGGAATAGTATTTATGCCAATCTCATGACAAAGGCTAGTGGCAGACTAGCACATGGACTTCCTCTAAACCTTGCCGAGCTTAAGGCCCAATGACATATAGTCACCAATAGTGGAAGAATGACAGCATGGTTGCAATTGCAGCGTAAGAGTGGAAGACTTAGACATCAGGCTGTATTTGTGGGGTGAATTTATTAGCATCAACATGGGCACTAGAGTCAAAAACCCAGTGTGAAGGGAAAGATCTAGGGAACCTCAGCAGCCCAGGAACCACGGCTCAGAAATGAAGAAGAACAAGCTGTCACAAAGTTTCTGTTTTAAGTTATATGCGCTGCATATGCTAATAAAAGTGTGTTGAGTGGTGGGTGTGGAGAGCAGATGCAGGGTGCGTGTGCCAGGGCAGAACTGAAGGAACAGTTGGACAACCCGGTGGTGGCCCAAACCGAGTGGTGGCCCAAAAACCCAGTGATGGCCCAAACTGAGGGGTGGCCTCAACTGAACCACAGCCTCCCATGCAGGAGCTTTTCAGATGAGAGCAGAAGTGTTTTTGTTTGTTTGTTTGTTTTGACATCCAGGTGTAAACAAAACAGCGACAAGGACAGATATAAAAAAGATAAAAAAAAGGGAACTTGCAGAATATTGCAACAAATATAAAACAGCCTGCATCTGCCTCGCCACTGTAACCTAAACAGTGTCCACAAATACAATTTCTTTCACTGAAAATGGTAATACATTTTCATTTGTCTTGTAATGAGTAGTAACTCAGCAATCTCCAACTGATACTGCTACATTTTGGAAGCATGCGCTCGATGAACTGTGCAAACTTTGCCCAAAATAGATTTGATGGCATTCAAATGGGGTAGCTCCATGTTTTTTCAAATAAATGCAGCAGTCTGAATGTTGTCACACATGACAATTCTCGGTTTAAAAACAAAGTGTGAAAGTCATCAGTCCTACAGTTTTATTTTTCCCACAAAGCAGTCTTCTGGTGTTTTGGGTCAAGACAACAGCTATCCTAAAACAATAGCAGCATGGAAAAACACTGAGATATGACAAGAACAGAACACTAATAGGAACAGACCCTCAAAAGGAAAACCCATGACCACCAACTAATGAGATTTACCAGACATACTCAAATAGCCTAAAATGTGTCACCTCTTTCCTGAAAATGTGGACTTTAACAACAGACTCCGATTATATGCTCCAGTAGTCTAACTATATACTTCAGTAGTTCTCTTGGTAGAAACAGTAGGGAGATGTACTAGAAACCACAGGTTTCATTTTCAGAATGCACACATACTGTCAGATACATACAAATATACGAGAGCCACTCTGGATGAGAGTCACTCAAAGGACCGGCCAGTTTTTCAGCCTCATTCAGCCTTTAGTGTTTTTATTGTTGTTTTATTTTCATTTTACAAAAAGTTGCCTGTTTGATATGAAAGTGTTCAAATGCTCACAAGTCAGCATACTAATCATTACATAACCATTCTGCAGGCCATCAAACCTCCAGCTATTAATGCATATTGTAAAGGTGTAATACTTACCAGCAGACACATGAGGCCTGGTGCAGTTACACCTTTTAAAACCAGTGCCAGGACCTGTATGAATTAAATGACCAGGAATAATCTAGTACTGTACGTTAAAAGTGCCATTTTACATAAGCATATGCCTCCAGCAACATTCAACCAATAGAATGTAGTGGAACCAACCATGTAGCTGCACAGACATTTGCCATGCATGAGCCCATAAAGACATCCCATGATGGTCGCAATACTGTGCAAAGTCTACATGTCAAATGTATTTTGCATACAAATAGTTAAAAGTCAAAAGAATGTAAAACACATATGGCTCTGATAACTACTCAAAGTTAGCTGAACTCAGAATATGAAGGCAGACAGGGGACATACTGTTTAAAGCAAAAACAAAAAGTCATATTTTACAGTGTGGGTGGGATGAGGGATGAGGTACTTACTAATCAGTGCGGTGCTATTGCGGTGCTGATGCGGTTCCTAATCAGTGCGGTGCTGTTGTCATCCAGAGATTTGCTTACATCTGCTACACATCAGTCTTCTCCACAGTGGCTGAGGAGTCAGATGATTAAGCTGCACTAAGAAAAAGTGAATCCACCTGGAGATATAAAAGTTACCTGTTTAAGTGTTTATGCTGACAAGTCAGCATATTAATCATTATATGACTATTCTGCAGACCATCAGATTTCCAGCTTAAAATGTGTGCTGTTGTATAAGCAGACATTATTGTATACAATAAAGTCTGGTGTATATATAGATAAAAACACAAAAACAGACAGATTATGTGTCCTATGAGTATATAGGGGTAATTTGTGTATACTGGAAAAGAAATCTGCTGTCACTCACGAAAACATTTTGGGGGAGTTAAGCTAGGCTAAGTGCTACATTAAATATAGGTAAATTTGCAGTTTAACCTCACTTTCCTTAAATATATCAGCTAATGTACTTGTGCATCTAATGCTCACAGACATGGGCGTGGTAGTGGGGGGGGGAATTGGACCTGACTTCCCAGGGGCCAGTAGATAGAGGGGCCCATTTTGCTCATGTGCCTCATTTACTGGCATTTATAGAGGCCCACTGACATTGAGAGAGTACAGGGCCCAGAATTTGCTGCTACGCCGCTGCTCACAGGGCTGGAAGCATTTTTCTGCTTTTTAAAATAAACGGGATCGGATTTTAAATATTTGAAGTACCCACTTTGAGAACCTGTGCTCATTTCCTTTCAGTACTTCATTGTACAGTGTATAGACTGAATACATTTTCACATTTGTTTGTGAGGTTTATTGTAAAGGACCAGTGTTCTGAGTATGATGCCAAGTTTAAGATTTATATTCACTCTAATGTTGTATATAACATTAAAAGTATTGAGGAGGGGATTCATGCCTTACAGTTCAGTATATAAGTAATATGAAGTATAGAGAGACAAGTTTCCGTATTCCCCTGAAAGATAAATTATTAACCTTATTTGGAATAGAATCTTAGACAGTTATGCCAGCTGTGTCTGATGGAACAGCAAAGTTTGGTACTGCAGTCAATTCTAGCTTTTGTTGTCATTCACTTGAGGTTTTAGCGGAGTGGAAAGCCTGTCTCCAAAAACAAATTTTCATGCATATTTTAGTCAGAGGTGCACTTATTATGAAACATTTATATAGATTCCTGATCTAGGCACAGTTGGTACCATACAGTTAAGAGCTCAGCCAATCTAATTTAGGTAAAAAAAAAAGCTTCTAAAATCAGAGATCTTGAATGGCCTGAATTCACTGACTGAACACACATAGGCAGACTTGTTTAGGCCAGTGTGCAGACACTGAATGGGAAATTTTGTATCAATGTCACTCCCAAGTGGAGTGCTTGAAGCTTTGCAGCTTTCGAGGCCAATACAGACTTTAGCGTCTTTCTGATTAGAACACCTGATCCAATTTAGCAGCTAATTACCATGTCCCCTCTGAGCTGATTTGGACATAGTGTTAGAACAGGATGCACGCTATAGTATCCTCAAGGACTTGGGGTTTGGCAACAAAGAACTGCCATTCCATTGAAATCATCTGAGAATCTCATTTGACCTCATACAAAAATATACTCATGCACTGTATCTGTGTGTTTGGACTTTAGTGGCACTTGTATTCTTTTGCAGCACTGAGGTGTGGTGGTGTAGACATGTGGGAAACACATAGAAATGAGCACCAGCCACTGGTGGAATCTACTTTGTGTATTAGATCTGATAAGAATTTAAGGTGGTCGGTAACTGCATCAAATCCTTAAGTGAGAATGTAGGGGATCGATTGAAAAATATTTTTTATTTTTATATGATTAAAAGACAAAGAAAAGAGGTCTAGCAAAGTGTTCTGAGTGATGCATGAAATGTTAAAATGTATATTTAATAAATTCAAATGTAGTAAATAATGACATCAGCCACAGTGAGCTCTATAGATTGCTTCGGGGTGTGTTTACAATTCATTCAGGTAATAACTAGTAGCCTGCAATTGGATATCTTAAACAGCAACCTTCACAAACCTGCTAACAGAATTTACACTGCAGGTGGAAGAATGTTTCCTCAAACAGATTCAATTAGAACCACACAAGCCTTCCTTTAACCTTCACACATGTGAAGAAAGTCAATAGCATGTCTTCAGGCAGGCCTGTATTCTTTACTTTTCATCATGGAACTCTATCAAAGCAAAAACATTTCACTCAGAATCCAGAATTTGCAACTCTATCAATGTGACTTTAAGTGACACCCTAACATCAAATACTTTATGTTTTAATGGGTACTGGATGCATAACAAAATTACACAACCAGCAGCAAAAGAAATGTTAGCAAAGAGCATTTGCATTCAGGACCCCTTACTCTTTAGTACTGAAAACGTCAGCCAATCATCAACCACCATTAAGCAGCAGAGGGCTGAGTGATGAAGTATCAGCTCTTCTCTGCTGAGGCGACGCTTCATTAGTTAATGATAGCAAAACAACAGAAAAGACACTGAAGAGAATTGGTCAAACAGAAAGAATTGCACCAGGAAGGACACAAATTCTGTTTGCTTAATGACTTTAATTGGCATCATTCTCAGTAACTTACACTGGAGACAAGTTGTCTGATATTATTAGATCTGATACTATAAGATTTCAGACCTGTTAATTGTCAGGTTTTCTTACCCGAGATATAATGTGATAGAATATGTTTTCTATCTACACCTTTATATAAATTCAGAATCTGATACATGGACTGAAATGAGTCTCTTTGCTATTAACTGTGATCCTGAAGACATGTTTCTGATACATCATTAATTGGGCAAAGGTTCCCCTGAACTTGTTTGGAGAAATATCAAACACATTAACTGTATGGAACAGTAAGTACAGCTATTAGTCTGACAGCTAGCAATCTTACTGTTAAGAATGCTAAAATGTACAGTGAGATATTATCTTTCAAGGTATATTGCATTATTGATGTTTAGTTATAGACAGCAGGATGCTGTCATAGCACCAGTAAATGCACAGAAGTGATGTAGGGCACATTTGTCTTGTGTATAATGACCATGACCAAGGGATTACTTAATGCATATTATTACTGTTATTAAGAGTACAGTAGTAAGAGAGATGGCTTTGTTTTCTTGTTTTTTTTTTTACTTTCCTGTTTATTTTATATATCAACTGTGACGGGCGGGGGTGAGCAACGAAAAGGAAGCGATCACGCCAAGTCTCAGGGAAAAATGATGGTTTAATAGAAAGTGTGCAAACCTAAAACCCGTGCACTATCTCCAAATTAAGGATATAATGACCAGCGGTCAACTGGTACAAAGACAAGACATATATAGGCAAACAAACGACCCTCAGGTGAGACGGATCACGGGCTCCGCCCACCTGAGGGACGCACATGACGTCACCAGACAACAACAACAGCCGCTGTGGACAGAGGCGGCCGGTAGGGGGCCGCCTCACCGTGACAGACCCCCCCACCAAGCCGCACTCCCCTCCACTGGGTGTGTGGCACACAGCGGCTGCACACAAAACATGAAGGGGCAGGAAGGCAGAGACAGGCAGGAACACACCTCCTGCCGTCCGGGAGCTGAAACATAAAACACAAAACATTACACAGCTCACCTCCCCGGGCGGGACCCTGGACCGACCGGGCCGTTAACACCACAAAACCACGCCCCAGTCGGTCACAGGGCCCTCACGCCCTAACCGGCATTCAGCTGGTAAGCCCCATGGGTGTGAGGACGAGGGGCTACGGCTCCTCTCTCGTCCCTCGTGTGTGTGTGGGTGTGCAGGCTACCTCTCCAAGGCGTAGCTACTTCACCTCCTGGACCTACCTCCTCCCAGAGCTGACCCCTGCCTTCTGCTAGGGGTCACCCCAGCCTCCTGGGGAGCCAACCCCTCCCGGGGCCTCTCATCTCAAGGTGGACTCCTCCACCCAACCCAGGAGCGCCAGAGACCGAGGCCCAGAGCACCCCCGACGCGGGCTAGGGAGCAGCCCCAAGGGCCTCCTGGTCACCCCGGGCAGGAGGGAGGATCTCCATCCCCAGCAGGAGCTTTTCAGACCAGAGCCCCATGGTCCCCAAACATCCGGGGGCCCCAGCCCTCTAGGGAGGGGCTCTTCACGACCGGGCTCCGGTCACCCCACAACACAAGGGGGCTCCTGCCAGGTGGAGACCCCCACAAGGTCCAGGAACACTGCCAAGGAGAAGCACCTGCACAAAGAACACAACCTCACACACACACACACACACACACACACACACACACATATATTACAAACACGAAACACAAACGCGCCCTACCCTATTCAGGGCCTCCCTCGGGAGAGACGCCCTCCGTGCCACACCCCATGGCACGGGACCACAGCCGGTCCCCCCCCAAACACACATTTAAGGGGAGGAGCATGCGTGGAATTACATGTAACAGTTGACAACACGCTAGGACAAAACACACACGCAAATACTAGACAAACAAAACTGTGCACAAACAACGAACGGAACGGGATCCATACGTGCACGCTCGGTAGACACTGACGCGCCGCTCAGGTTCGCAGTCGCTCCCCCACATTAAACACAAGACGACGGGGGAGCGAGGCGACGGTGATGAGCGGTACCCGCGTCACACATGAAACATTCAACACAAACACAAACGAGCGACGCACACTGACCAACGTTACCATTCATACGTACACAGACACCACACAAGACGAAGAGCATACCCAGGGAGACTGCCCTGGTCCTCGCCGTGCCACACACACAACACGGGCACGGCGGAGCTCTTCAAACAGACAGACAACAAACACGAAGAGTTTTTCCCAGAGCAGACAGCCCTGGTCCTCGCCGTGCACACACAACACAAAAGCACGGCGGAACTCTTCACAAAACACCACGCAGACAAACACTTACCACGAGACATGACCACGAACGAAGGAGAAAGAAAAAGAGACTCGGCGGCTTCCGAAAGGTGGCTGGTCATTCTGTGACGGGCGGGGGTGAGCAACGAAAAGGAAGCGATCACGCCAAGTCTCAAAACCCGTGCACTATCTCCAAATTAAGGATATAATGACCAGCAGTCAACTGGTACAAAGACAAGACATATATAGGCAAACAAACGACCCTCAGGTGAGACGGATCACGGGCTCCGCCCACCTGACGGACGCACATGACGTCACCAGACAACAACAACAACAGCCGCTGTGGACAGAGGCGGCCGGTAGGGGGCCGCCTCACCGTGACATCAACAGTTAACATTTACATTAATACACTTCTTACATGTGCCAATTATCACTGAAGATTGCAGACTAATCCTTTCTGCTCATTTGCATGTACTAATATACATCATAAGACTTAATGGATTGGGTACCTGTTATATGAAAATGCAGTATAATATTAATATGTATTTTAGTCTTATATACCATTGTATTTGGTCCAAAGTTTTTTGATTTGGAAGGAATACACAAATGTTCAGGCTGTTCAGCATAAATGCACCACCCAACATACTGTATTGTTTCTTTGTATACTTGATACCCTGATAAGAAATCCAATTAGACTGAGACAGAACCGGTCTCATTTCCCTCCTCTGCAATTACTCAATGCATGTTCATAAACGATAAGCCTTTGTGACTGAAACATGTTTTAGTCATAGGTATGCAAATATCTTGTTAGCCTGTTGGTGATGAGAAAGGAAGAGACTTTTCTATCACCTCTGATCAAAAGAGCCAACAGACCAGTGCTTGCCCTCTAAACCTTGTTTTCCTTCTCATCAAAGTGTGGGTATATTTAAACTGAACTTGCCACCTTGATGCTTTTGATTGGTAGAAAGTGTCAAGCAATCATTGTACCTGAAGAGGTGTGCAAACAATACAGTGGTTCCCTGGTGAAACATCTACACCTGTTTTCTCCACATAAAAACAAAAATCTTTGGCATGTGTTTCAGTGGGAAGTCACACGACATGGTTTGGACTTGGACACAAGCAGAGTGACTCTTATATATGTATATTGTATATATCAAATAACACTCACTCATTACTGTTTGAACAAGGTAGGCTTTTTAAAACCCACACTGCACTTCAAGCTGATTCACAAGAATGTAAATATCCCTGTACCCACAGTGGAAAGCTAAAACCCACCACCAGAGTATGACCTCCTGCATTCATTTACATTAGTGCTTTATTCATTCACCTACAGTGAGGAAAATAAGTATTTGAACACCCTGCAACTTTGCAAGTTCTCCCACTTAGAAATCATGGAGGGGGTCTGAAGCATATCAAGGTTCTGGAGTGGCCTAGACAGTCTCCAGACCTAAATTCTATAGAAAATCTTTGGAGGGAGCTCAAACTCCATGTTTCTCAGTAACAACCCAGAAACCTGGCTGATCTGGAGAAGATCTGTGTGGAGGAACGAGTCAAAATCCCTGCTGCAGTGTGTGCACCTCTCGTAAAAAACTACAGGAAACGTTTGACCTCTGTAATTGCAAACAAAGGCTACTGTACCAAATATTAACATTGATTTTTACAGGTGTTCAAATACTTATTTGCAGTAGTAAAAAACAAATAAATTATTTTTTTTAATCATACATTGTGATTTCCAGATTTTTTTGATTATGTCTCTCACAGTGGACATGCACCTAAGATGAAAATATCAGACCCCTGCATGATTTCTAAGTGGAAGAACTTGCAAAGTTTCAGGGTGTTCCAATACTTATTTTGCTCACTGTATATCTTCTAATGGGAAAATACTTTTTAAATGCTAGTCTTCTAATTCAATATCAAGCCATAGTGACTTAATAAACTACACAATTATTTGGTATCAGGACAACGTAGGTAGTTCTTCCAAACCTGTAAACCTACATTGGAAGAATAATTGTAAGATGAAAAATACTGCAAATAAAACTGTTTTAGAACTTAATTTTAGGCATTTTTAATTTTTCATTTCTACTTTGTCACACCAGTGACATTTCTGCAAGCTGTTAAGACGTTCAATCTTGAATACACATTAAAACACATACAGTATTAGTTATGAACCCAAAATGTGAATGAAAAGACAAATGCATAACCTGACATTAATGAATATGAGTAAAACGTCTTAACACATAACTATTACCAAGCTAAGAACCTGCAACCTAGCTGATGGTAACAATGGCTCTTTGATATGTCATTGGTCTACTATTGATCTGTAATTTAAAGATACAAGTAAAATCTACTTTTTCATGGGTTAACAATCTAAACAAAATACTACATAAAGTATTTGTTCTGCCATTCAGAGTGGTCAGACTGAGATATAAAATAAGTGGTCTAAACATAGAGGTTTTATACATTCATCAAAAGCAGGTAGTATTTTGGTAAGTACTGATTGGTGAATGAAGGGATGTTTCAGTAGCTATTACCTTCCCTTGAGAACTCATATCCTAATGATAACATACACATTTTTTTTGACAGACCTTTGTTTTTTTTTAGCAATGCTACTGTAAGAAGGTGTTTCAAACTGTTCATCTATGATTTCATGCAATCTTTTTCAAAGTTTAGTATGAACTGCTTAAGACAAAGTGTGTCAGAAACTGGGAACATCTGTCATCTTAGTCTTAACATGTAAGAACGTTCAGGTCTTTATTTTTTATTCCAGCTAGATAATATTTGAACATGGTCCACTGGGATATTCAGAAGAAGCACAATCCTTCTCAACACCCTCATTTTTCTTGTCTGTCTGGACAAACGTTTGCCTTCTGGTATGAAGAGCCATTTTAAGCTCAATTATTAGATTTTGTTTCCCTTCTCTTATCCAGGTCTGCGTTGACAACCATACCTGGAGGCTAGATTTCTGTTTTGTACTCTCTAATAGATCTGATTTCTGTTCCGCCTGATGGGATCAGAAGATTGATTGCTCCAGTCTGGCAGCTCATGGTAGGACACTGAGATAGGGTGTGTTCCCATAGATATGTGTTTTGCTTTGTCTAACACCGAGATAAAAAGCTGAACATACAAAAGCATAAGAGGAAAAAAACTCAGCACAATGTACCAAGACCATGCAGAAATACGTCTGTCCCTCAGTCCAACAGGATACGCACTGGCAGGCATGTTGTGGTCTCCTGGGGAGGACTATGAAAAAGACAGGACTCAGATATAAAAAAAAGTGTACTTACAAGAAGGAAAAAAGCTATTAAAAGTATAGAACAAGAGGTGAATATGAGCAGTCATACTGTATATACACTGCGTTTTGGAACATCTATTATGTAACCTCAGGCTGTTCCCTGCCATAGTGACACTTGGGAGAAAAAGCTCTCTCCAGTACCCACAGCAGAAACATCCCATGACTTTTGCCTTCATTACCCTTATTATGTCTGCAGGGATAACGTACACCCAGAACAAGTCAGAGACTCTTCCTCCTCCTCCTCTTCCTCCCTCTCCATCGCTCCTCATTTCCAGGTCTGCTTAGTGGATGCAGAGACCCTATATTAATGAGCTTTGCCACTCTGACAAAATCTTCTGCTGAAGCTCACTCCATTGGATCTGACAGGGGATCCATGTATGAAAACTTTACTGAATTGCAGAGAAAGGCTCAGGCAGAAAGAGCAGAATTCTGTCTACTCAGAGAGCAATTCCAGCTGGACCTTACCTGTACTGAAATCAGCTGGGTCTAACCTGTACTGAAATCAGAGAGAACTGGGCATGTAAGTTACCACTTACAGTAGATGTGCACTTGTTACACTGAAAGCAGTGTAACAGGTGCACATTAGTAACTCGGACTCCCCTTTGTTTGGGTAACACTTTGTTAGTAATTCCAGCTCCTTTTTTTGATAATCTTTTTCCATCTTGTAGCTGTATATTATATTTTTAAAATACTAACATTCATTCTAACACACACGAGTATGTATTCCATTTTCACCTGTAACCCTTTTCTGCATAGCATCCAAACTCAAGAGAAAAGCAAAGTTGGCACTAGTAGACAAGTCGGTACTTTAACAGAAGAGCCACTCCGTTTACACATTAGAGCTATTGTGAAAAAACTGCAGATCTAAAGGAATTCCTGAATGACTCTGAACTCAGCTTGAAACAAAAACACAGGTTACACTCACGACTGCACCCCCACTCACCCCAGCAACACCATCATCAAGTTTGCGGACGACACAACTGTGGTGGGACTCATTTCCGGAGGAGACGAGACCGCTTACAGGGACGAAGCCCAAAGACTGGCCATATGGTGTGCAGAAAACAATCTGTCCCTGAACTCCTCCAAAACAAAGGAGCTCATCATAGACTTCCGGAGGAAAAGGTCAGAACACACACCACTCTCCATAAATGGGGACTGTGTAGAAAGTGTACCATCCTTCAGATTCCTGGGCACTCACATCTCGGAGGATCTCTCCTGGACCACAAACACCATGGCTGCTGTAAAGAAGGCACAGCAAAGACTTTATTTCCTAAGAATTCTCAGGAAAAATAACATCCAAGAGAAGATCCTGGTGTCCTACTACCGCAGTGCCATTGAGAGCGTGATAACATACAACATCTCAACCTGGTACAGTAGCGGCTCAGCAGCAGAAAGGAGAGCACTTCAGAGAGTGATCAAAACAGCCCAGAAGATCACTGGCTGCCCACTGCCCAGTCTGGAGGACCTGTACAAATCCCGCTGTCTCAGCAGAGCAGCTAACATCTTGAAAGACTCCTCTCACCCTGGACATCAACTGTTTCAGCAACTGCCTTCTGGGAAACGTCTCAGGTCCATTACATCCAGGACCAACAGACTTAAAAACAGTTTTTACCCCAGTGCGATAAGGGAACTGAACACTAACAAATACACCCACCGAACTGGTTAATTGGACATTTTACACCACCCTCCAAAATTGAATACTCAAATTGAACTACTTTTCTGACTTTTCTATCTACTCAGGAACGTACAATATCTGCCTCAATTGCCCAGTGTTCATGCACTATTGTCACTTTTACTATTTATTTATTCAGACAGTGCAGTAACTGTCTCAAGTGTTGTCTTGTTTACCATCTATAGGATTGTGCAATAACCACATCTACTACTGCTAATGTCCCACTATTGTGTATATATATACCCCACTGTCTTCACTGTCCACACCCAGTTAGGGTTAACAGTCCTTAGCCCACGTTTAGACTTTGTTTGTACTGTTGTTCTACTGTTTTATTGTTATTCTGTCCTATAGCACCTTAAGGATTGCTGCTTAATTTCGTTGTACATGTACAATGACAATAAAAGTATCTATCTATCTAATGTTGTTTCCAAAAGTGTTTTGGTACTTGTTCAGCCAATCCACCACACGTGTGAAAGAACATGATGTCTACAGGAACATTTCTCTCAGCATCCTTGACTAAGGTGAAAGCTCAGTTCAACCAGCAAGGGGAGTTCCTACAAAAAAGGGCCATGGGGCACGTGTGGCCAACATGGGTACCATATTTAGGTGGTTACCATGAGCTGTTGCAGGTCAAAAGTCACATTCTCACAGTGAAGAAAATGTCTTGCACAGGAGAAATAAGGAAGCATAATAAACCTCACTAACAGAAATAGAAGTTGGGCCTCATAGACTGAGGTGTTGATAGAGAGTTGCTCTCCCCATTGCACAGAAAATTAAATTAAACTGACTCAAGCTTCTTGGAGAAGTACGATCTTTGTCACCTCAGATGCTTTCATGAGATGGTGAGACATGACATGAGTCTCATTTTGTTGTATACTTCAAGGGAACTAAATCCCTTACTAAAACAAACTTCTTCTCTCCTAGGAGTCAGAGATGCAACATAAACAACAGATAATGGTGAGGCTTTTTGGAACAGCGTGCAACAGAGTATTATCTCTTGTAGGCAAACTTGATAATCAAATAGTTTGTATTTTAATCTTTTATTATTTTCTAAATGTTTCTAAAAGATAAACAAAACCCACAGCTTTAAATGACAAACATTTTCTGGGAGTGTGAATTCCCACATGCCTACAGATTTGGATGATCAATATTCCAAATCTTGCATAATAGCACATGCTGACAAGATTGTTGAATCCCAAATCCCAAATCCATTTGTGTCTCTAAACTAACTCTACAAATGTCAGTGACCACACTATATAGGTTTTGAGAAACTGAAAGAGATAAAACTTAAAACTATAATATACTGTATGTCAAAATACAACTACAGATAACAGCAAATTGCGAAGCATCAAAGCAGCAGTCAGGAAGTCCAGATAAGGCTGCTACTTTTTGATCCAAAGTGACCCTTGATCTGTCCCTGGTCATAAAGATTGTTATCACAAGAATGAATTTAGCTGTTTTTTTAAGCTTAAAAGTAGAAAAACATTTACATCTAACAAATTCATATATCATCTTTACCTGTGATAAATGAAGAAAGGCAAGAATCAAAGGCACATTTTGTATATAAATGACTCAGAGATACGCCAGAGCAGAAACCACCAAGGGTATCCTGCTGTGCTATAATCACTACTGCTCCTTTCTTGGTGAAGTCATATCTATACTTCAGTTACACGTCATCTATAGTTTGTTGAATCATTTTTTTTATTTGTCTTTATCTCTTTGAACAAATCTTGTGCATATTGCAAAAAAAAGTTAATTCCTTCACATTTCCAAACAGGATCTTTTGGTAGGAGAAGGGTGATCAACTGTCAATTGGAGAATCAGATGTTTTGCATTGTTTGCTAGAAGGCCGTTGTAATTAATAGTTCTTCAGTTTGTGGATGTCTTGCCAGTAATTTGATTATGCAACTGAGGTCTGCAATCAGAACATGCTCATTATTTCACCTAGGTATATTCTTCAAAGTAGCAAAACAACCCAGTAATAACTCTATTGAGGTGTTTTCATGGATTTAGCCCTTGGTTAAATAATGAGATTTATGCAGAAGCACTTGTATTTATATATTTATGCAGAAGGTTTATATATTTTAAAAATCTTACAGAGAATGGTTAACAGATAACAAGGTGCACCCATGCTAAGGTAGGACGATGAGCTGGAGCTGATATAGGAGTTATACACCTATCAAACTGCCAAGAACGATGGTATCCGTCCCATGATCCTCTGTGTCTGCCTTTTGGCTCCGCCCGTCCCGCTGGATGCTGGTGCTGTGGAAAGCACAGTCACAACAGCATAGCCAGTGCACACACCCATCGACGTAGCCAACGGCATGTTGCCGATGGGGCAAAAGGCGCCTTTCAGCCCAGCAAGTCGGGACGGGTGGGAGTGGACAGCCTGCCATCTCGCCATAGGGACAGTGTGACAGCGGGGCTCTCCTTCCAGCAGGGCACACAGCGAGCAGGCAGACCAAACGCCCAGCTGCCAGGAATCATATGTCAAACGTGCTGGAGATGCACCAACACTAAGATGCAGCGAACAATATATTGGAGGTTTGAGAATGAATTATTAGAAAAGCCACTCTAATAAATAAATTAATTAAATACAAGGTACAGAATACGAGAAATTGGATTAAAACATTGGTTTACATTAGTGGTACTAACCATAGACCAAATGCAAGGCTTGCATTTGTATTTCTCATTAAGATTTGAGTAAAATTTGCAACACATGCTGCCCAGTTTGCAATGCCTTGAATTGGAAGAGGTGGTATTCATCTGAACTGAATTCAACGAGAAATGACATCCAGTTCTTCAGGACTGATTACTTAAGCTGAATTTTGACCTTGTGTTGTGACAGGCGAGGGAGTGCAAAAAAAGAAGGAAGTGATCACGTCAGTCTCAGGGAAAATGGAGGATTGAATGAATGAATGAGTGCTCCAATGCAAAACCCGTGACATACCAGTAATCCAAATGAAGGATACAATAACCAGCAGTCAACTGGTACAAAGAAGAAACATATATAGACAGACAAATGACCCTCAGGTGTCGGGTTCCCTAATGGGCCACGCCCACCCGAGGGACAAACACAACAACAGAACAACATGAAATACTGCCGCTGCTGATGGGGACAGGCAGCAAAGGGTCTCCGTAGCATGACATTTCTACCTTTTCATCTCTGAAAATATACAATAATTTACAATAAACTAAAACATAATCAATCCAATAGGCTAGATCATTTGATTCTCAAATACCTGTCAATGTCTATGGATGTGTTAATGTGCACAACTTTATTTTGTCGAAGGTTTGGGGGACAACATTTCATTTTATTTTATTTTAATGAAGAAACATTATGTTAAAAATACATCAAAGGGATTTATTTCAAAAAATAAAACAGCTATTTACTATTGATTTGGGTACAGCATTCAAATTCCTTCATATGAAGAGTAACACACGAGAACATCTTTTGATGTATGGGAAGCAGACAGACTGAATGAAAAGGCTCAGGGAAGAGGCCTTGGGCTGAATTGCCCTTGAACAAGACACCTAACCCCCCAACTGCTCCCTGGGTGCTACTGTGGGTGGCTGCCAAATGCTCTGGGTATGTGTGTTTTCATTCCAGATGGGATAAATGAGAAGGATTTCCCTAAGGGGTTTAATACATGTGCTTTTTCATAGTCAGTGATCTTTACTGCTGTCCAGCTGATTGGGAGACTTTCCCTTTTCCTTGTGGTTGTTGGCCAGAAACCTCCACAGTCTTAGGGATGATGTAAGGACAAACTCAGAGAAGATGTCAGAGAATTGTTTGCTGAATTATATTTTTTCAACCATCTTTGCTAACAGAATATATATACAATATATCCATAAATAAATATAGATGAAAACGGTGACCATAACATCATACACCTATGCCTCATGAGTACAGATTCATTATGTAGGGTCATTTATGCTTCATTTAATGCAAAGAGAGGACAATTCCCTTCACTGTTGTACACTGAAGGGTACATTTAGAAATCGGTAGAAATTGAAATAGGTATATGCATATTTCCCAAGAGGTGAAGATTAGTCACTGTGTATCACATTACCTAACTGTCAGTTTCTGAAGCTCCCGGCCCATGCAGGAATGTGCAGTGCTGAGGGATCATTCAGACCACCTAACCAAGGAAGGATCCTGGGGGAGGTGTTGCCCCGCAGGTTTCACAGGCCTCCGTGTGCTGGAAGCATACAGATGACACAGTCACAGATGTCAGAGGCTTATCTGCCCTTTTTTTGAGGAGGAGGAGAAAAACCTGAATGTGTCCGTGGGTCGATTTAGCCCCATCAGGTTAGCCATGTCAATGCTGCAGCAATGAACAGTGTGATGTACAGATAGCCGATAGCTGAAAGCTGATAGCTGTTAGGATGTGCAGGACCTTTAGAAATTGCACTTTCCATGCAGATGCATTTGTAAACGGGAGCTTGAGATTTTACCAAAACATTCATTCATGAACTTTTTGCCCCCTAGTCAAATGAAGCAGAACATTTCAAATGAATCAACATTTGAAAGTAGTTTTTAATTCGTCCATGTTTAAACAAACTGGGGTTTCCATGGTTGCACAGGAGCTAAGGCAACCCTGCAGAAAAAGCTGCATTTAAAATTCAGCGGTGGCATGAGGCTGACAGGAAAATGCTCCTGGCAACCTCTGGTCCCCCTATCCAGCTGAGGAGGAGACTAATGAGTGGGTCAGCAATACAAATGTCACAGCAACTCCACTTCCTTCCTCAACTAGACATGTCTTGTGTGTCAAAATCTGTGTAATCGGCTTGTTCCAAAGCCCCTCAAAAAGCACCTCCTCACATCAGTGGGAAAACATATGACATGCCATCACAGTTGTGGAGATGTGAGGAGCAGCCACAGTGTGAGCAGAAGTGAGGAGACGCAAACACCCAGCATCCAGGGAGGAGACGCAAACATCCAGCACCCAGGGAGGAGACGCAAACATCCAGCACCCAGGGAGGAGACGCAAACATCCAGCACCCAGGGAGGAGACGCAAACACCCAGCACCCAGGGAGCACCCATCACCCAGGGAGGAGACACAAGCACCCATCACCCAGGGAGCACTCATCACCCAGGGAGGAGCACCCATCACCCAGGGAGGAGCACCCAGCACCCAGGGAGGAGATGCAAGCACCCAGCACCCAGGGAGGAGACACAAGCACCCATCACCCAGGGAGCACCCAGCACCCAGGGAGGAGACGCAAGCACCCAGCACCCAGGGAGGAGACGCAAACACCCAGCACCCAGGGAGCACCCAGCACCCAGGGAGGAGACGCAAACACCCAGCACCCAGGGAGGAGACGCAAGCACCCATCACCCAGGGAGGAGCACTCAGCACCCATCACCCAGGGAGGAGACGCAAGCACCCATCACCCAGGGAGGAGCACTCAGCACCCAGCACCCAGGGAGGAGACGCAAACACCCAGCACCCAGGGAGGAGACGCAAACACCCATCACCCAGGGAGGAGCACTCAGCACCCAGCACCCAGGGAGGAGACGCAAACACCCAGCACCCAGGGAGGAGACGCAAAAACACCCATCACCCAGGGAGGAGACGCAAGCACCCATCACCCAGGGAGGAGACGCAAGCACCCATCACCCAGGGAGGAGCACTTAGCACCCAGGGAGGAGACGCAAGCTCCTTAACCCCAGTAAACTAAAGTGGCTTGCACTGATTTCACTAGGTACAGATCTAAGATGTGTTCAGATTCTTTATGTGTCCTACCGTTCAAAACTTGTGCTTTTGAACTGGGGGACAGAGGGCAAGCTTGTTGAGTTGATATGCTACTTTTCAATGTTTAGACAAATGAAGTATGAAATGGAACTGCATGAGTCCTTACATGGATGCAGAATCAACAACATTTTCCACAGATCCACTTTGCTCACGCCTTCACTTATATGGACGTGCTCTAAAATATGACAGCAGCAGTCATTATTTTCATGCTGAGTACATATGCAGTGGCCCAATACCCCCTTTAGGGTCTCAGTTCATCTGTCATCTCGAAACTAGCCATTATTGCCTTACCTACAACTGACACTGGTTTTAATATCTTACAGCCAGCTCATTCTGCTGCTTGTAAACACCTTACTGGTCTCTGCATGTCTGTTATTCAGATACACTGTGCATCTGATATTCAGATATACTGTGCATCTACTGAGAGTTGATCTCTATACAACATGTGTGTTGCCTGTGTTTGCCTCGTCTTCCAGCCTTATGTTTTAATGCGCAGCCACCGAGCTCCTGTGATTGTGTATTGCAATCACATTTAATTTGATAAATATGACTGAAATATTCTTCCTTTAGTATAGGTTTTTGTAGAGTTATCCCAACCACTGTTCATTTGCAGTGTTTATCAGAAAATCTGTCAATACAAAAAGCTTATTTTGAAACAAAACCTACAAAAGTTCAAGAATTTAATAATATGATTTTGCAAGCACTTTTATTCAGAGGTAGGTATAATGTGGATAAAAAGACACAGGTCAATTACAAGAAGGCAGAGCAACTACAGCCATCCCCAAACATGGTCAAGTGCAGCATCAACATGTCTCTTATAAGGCCTCTGTGAAAAACCATTCACATAGATGTCCCAGGTCAGAGCCCTCGGGAGTTTGAGAAACATATGCTGCATGAAATACATGCTGCATGAAATACATGCTGAATGAGTGTAGGATGGCAGAGGTCACTCCCAGACCCCACAGTGCTAACAGAATGTCAATGCCCACACCCATCTCATCGTGTGTGTTATAACTTACACTTGTCAGAGAAGTCTAGTTTATTGAGAGTTCTGCTGGTGAGCCCCCTAAGCGCGGAACCCAACTTCTTAATTACTGTCGACATAACCCATTTCATCCAAATCTAATTAATACGGGACTTAGCGAGATGCACCATTGGTGGCAGAGAGGCCATGAAAATGAGTTGGAGACTGAATTCATGGGCAGCACAAGCTTGACTAGGGGGCTCCGTTATCGAATTACAATTAAAGCTTCATACCAAATGGGACAAAATAGAAGAAGCAAGTGTGCTAAGATCACCAAGTCAAGTAAGGTCATGTAATGGGGACCAATAGGAAGCTGCCCACTGCAGGACCCTTCACTGCAGGACTGCCAACCCTGCAGGACACTCTGGAAACCCTTTTTTGTTTGCACCTGTGTGGTTTTCTGTGCCAGTGTTTCTCCCGAATCCTATGTTCCCTTTTGTACCTCTTGTGTTAAATGTGCCAGTGTGCGTTTTTGTGAACGTCCCAGTGTTGTTGTCTAACGTCTTTTCCCCGTCTTCCCAGGTAGGGTGTTCTTAGCTGCTTCTGTGGCGGACTCTCTGGGGGGCGAATCCCAGAGGTTCCTGGTCCTGGTAGCCCCGGGCCTGCTTATCATTGTGGGTCCAGTCTTCCAAGGCTGTGCTGGGTGCCTCAGGAGGAGCTGCCCCTGGGGGGTTGGTCTGTCACCAAATAGCCCCTGACCCCACCCTTGGGCGTGTATATGTGTGGTCTACATGTATTTATTGTCCATATATGTACTTCCTTTGGGTGTGGTTCAATGTGCATTTGTTCATCTGTCTCACCTGTGTCTCATCTAGTTAATGTTATGCAGTAACCTTGGGGCTAATATTGCTCAATTTTTCAGTTTTTTATTTGTTAAGAAAGTTTAAAATATCCAATAAATTTCGTTCCACTTCACGATTGTGTCCCAGTTGTTGATTCTTCACAAACAATTTTACATTTTATATCTTTTTTGTTTGAAGCCTGAAATGTGGCAAAAGTTTGAAAAGTTCAAGGGGGCCGAATACTTTCGCAAGACACTATATGTCTGTCAATGTCATCAACATTGCTCGTCTTTGTTGAGTCCTCTTGCGTGTTGTGTCTAGCTACGTTCTGTGTGTTAAGTGTGTGAAGCGCTAACTGTGCAGCATGCTAAATAAACGCTCGTCTCGTCTCGTGCCTCCCTTGCCCGTTACACCAACTTTGTATATGAAACTATGCATATCACTCTTTGATAAGCATACACATGTCTGTACAGTAATACAGATAATTATTTAAATTCAGACAAAAATAACAAAGAACAAATGATCTCTAATTATCACAGTCTAAAGCCCTTCCAACACAATTATACTTTCACTTTCCACATTTGACCATTCAAGCTAGACCTGAATGAATTACTGTAATCAGGACAAACAGACTCAGTGGTCACATATTGGTAACACTATATCATACATGTATATGCTAACATAATGTTAACCCCACATAAAGGTTTGCCCCACAAAATCAAGACTAATAGTCCACGCTCCACATTAGAAATGCAAACTTATATTTTTAGGCCAGTGTGTTACATCCTTAACACACTTTCACTCCATAGCATCTTGTAAGTATCTTACAAGCGTGAGTAAGACATTAAGATCTTAAAGTCTAATTCGCTTTGACAGCAGAAAAGGAAGGAAAGGAAGAAAAATGGAATAGAAGAAGTATCTCTTCCTCAGGGGCCTCAATCAAATGCAGCGCTCACAGATTAGATAATGGGTGACGGAGAGCAATAACCAGCCATTTTGTGGTAACTAATGTTAATCAACATTGGCAGATCTTTAAAGATAATTTGCATCACATTGTAATCTGGCAAGGCTGGCCACTAGAGAAGGGACAGCAGAGTACCAGAGGAGAATAAAACTGCATGAATTTAACTGTAATGAAACAGCATTTTCACCTCCTATGTTACAGCCATCCAAAAGCTTATTTAAAACCCTCAATAATGCAATTTCCTGGTAACCTTGCTACCCTGGAGAGAAGTCATATCCACTTAAGCCTTAGCAAGAAGGGAGTTAAACCATATTCTTGCATGGTTTTCAGAAATTTAATAAATAATAAAAATAATAATAAATAAACAGAATGTATAAATACTTCACGGGCATTGCACCAATCTACTGTGACATGAGGCTCCCAGAGGACTGCTCTACTACAGCAGCAAACAGCCCTCACACAGCCTTTTACATGCATTACATGAGATCAAGGTGTTCCGCAACCATAATTCCTCCTCTCCCTCCTCTCCCAGCTAGGAAAACCATTAAGGAAATGTGCTTCAAGCCTAGTGGTGTCTTGAGCCGTCATCCCAAGGATACTTATTGTTGTGCAACAAAATATCTGTGGGACTGGAAACATACTCTAGGCTCTGAAATGTTCTTTTAAGATCAGCCTCTATACTGGCGTATACCCATATAGATTGCAAGAGTTTTTCAGTCTTAAGGTGGGAGCAGTGCTTGTCTTGTCTCTTGTTCAATATTTATCATAATGACAATGCTGTGGACAATGGTAGCTTTGCTTGGACTTTAAAGTCTCTTTATCTCTGAGACATGCACCCTGATTAAATGCTTTGGGAAAATACTTTGCAGATTTGCAGCAGTTGAAAGTTGATTTTGGTGTTACATGTCCTGTCCAGAATGTCACCACCTGACATGGGCCTGGGAAGACAGAGGCAGATTAAATCACTGTATTTTTGCTGTTCAGATCTCAGCAATTCAGCTACCGGGGAAAGGACATGGGAAGTGACAATGAAAAGAAAGAACATTCGAAAAACACTAAAACATCAAAAACATTAAAACATCTAACAAACTCCAGAAATCCTAAAACAAAAACCTGGCTGTTTTTGGCACATGGACATACTTTTTTGTTATCTTTGCATAAAAATGAATTCAAAACAATAAGTATATCAGTATTTGTGGAAACATACACTCTCATCTCAAATGATTGTATTAATGTACTAATTAATGTATTGCATTCCTTACAGTACAACAATACATGCAGTATATCAGTATTAGAGAGTGGCTTGTCTGACAGCAGACAAGACAAGATTTCTTAATGGAATTGTCCTATTCAAACTCTGCCATATCATGCTAATGCTGGCTCTAATAGAGGAACCTTGTCAACATAAATGACCCTGAAAATGAAAGTGTTGTGCATGGAATCACAGCCTGTGCATGACAAAGTGGTCCTGATAGGCAGTTTGCTTTTGCTTTTATTCTGAATATGAATTAGAACTTCAAAAAGAACTTCCACTTGAAAGGTTACAAATACTACTAAATATTGCAAGACCACTTTGAAAGTAGCTGGAATATAAAAGGTTGTCACTATCTGTCTCCCATTAAATCTAGTGACCCAAATATATTACTGCGAGATTAATGTAACACATTGATTGATGCTCTCAATATGTTTTTTTTTTTTACTTGTCATGTATACGGTTTCCATATCAATCTCATCAAATTGCTTTATGCTGCAGTATTCTATATTCTGAACTGTTTGAATTCCAGTAACGCCAGTGACGGCCAGTTTATGTACTGGTTCATGAATGTTTGTGAGCATTCTCCATAAGAGAAGCTCAGATCACAAGCATGCGACCACGGCGACAGGGTGCACAGCCATATGACCGGGAGCTGCACAGATTTAATCAGATTATAGATTACAGAAACACAGAGCAGGGCTCTGTTTAGAGCGTCCGGTAATCCATTTGTGCATGCTAATCAAATGATGGTTGTCAGTGTAGTGAAAAGGTCAGCACAAACCCAGCATGGCCTCAGCATATTCAGGGTTAAATCTCTGCTTTGGTACATGGACGTACAAATATGACAAAGATGTTATCAGGTGCAGCCTAATATTTGAACATGGCAGATAAGATCACCCTCCCATTCTTCCCCCTGTTTATGTACCTGTCCACCTGGCTGCTGCCAAACGCCCTATGAAATTCTTACAAGGACTACATCGATTCAAATAATCTTAGCATGCTAATGCTCTACTTACCTTGAGCACTGGAACATTCAGTCCAGAGGCTCTTCTACACTGTGCGGTGCTGTCAAGGATCGTTCCCAGGATCCGACACATACTTTAAGGCAAGCTGACACTAAGCATTGTGTCGAAGCGAGCGAACAAGCAGGCGCAAGCAGGCCACACTCTGGCTGGAGCATCCTGCAGTCAGTGCTCCCTAAGGAATCAGGCTAGGGAACTAATAAAGTTAGTGTCTGACAAAGTGAAGAGGCTCGGGCTAAATCCCCTTCAACCACGTTTTCAGGAAACATCAACCTAGGTCAGAGCGGGACACAAATAGCTGGGTACGATGATCGATTATTATCTTTCGAGCCAATCATATTGCTTGTCTCAGCTGTGCTTTTTGCACACTGGGGCGTAATGAAAATACAGTAGCTGCACATCTGTTATGTAATTTTGAGCAGTTCTGAAATTGCTTGAGAACATGACGTGTGATTACTGCAAGGTTTCTACCTTTATTTCCTCCTTATTTCCTTCTATCAGGTAAGAATGGAACTGGTTATAAATCATTGCATGTTGTTTAGCTATACCCTTCAGTATAGTGTAGGTATATCGTACTGTCACGTTACAGTCCCTGACCCCACCATTTTGGGCGTGTGTTTACGTTGTCTAAGTCTAGTTGTCTGCGTCTGTGGATCTCAGTGGGTGCGGTTGCGCCTTGTGTTAATCAGTCTCACCTGTGGCTCGTCTCGTCATCACTTGGGGTTTATGTGGTTTTTCTATTTAATGTGCGTTTGCGCAGTGTCCTGTGCTCGTCGTTGTTAGAGTCTACATGTCACTATATGTGTGAGTGTTATACATGCGCTGTCTGTGCTACATTGTGTGAATAAAAAGAACGTGTATGCATGAAACGCCGGAGTTCTGTCTCGTCCGTCGCCTTGCGCCCACCGTTACACGTACCAGTACAACTAATCCAGTTCTGGATTTACATTGGCTACCATTTCTGTTCATCATCTACATCAATACAGGCTTGCTTATCACTGCTATGATTTCATGGACATTATTCAATAACTTATTGTAATACATTTCCAATAAGTAATTTGCTTTTAACGAGGAGTAACCAAATTCTAAAATGGTCGGGTTTGGACAATCATGAGGGTTTGTCAACTTCGGCATTCTGCTGTTGGATTTGGTTTGTGCTCGATTGCTTTCAATATTTTTTGCTGCTCAAAGGTTTTTAGGAAAACAAAATTGCATTTACTGTTTCTGTAAAAGAGAGAAGAGGGAATGTTAGTTTACTTATTACTGGGGACCACTGCCATAAACAGTACATGTGAGAGAAGTGTACAGAAAGGCTGGTCATACTTGAGTGCTTTAGTGAGCTGCACCGTATCACGGTGTGAAACATGCCAAATGCTAAATTTAGCCCAAACATTCGCCTTCCACTCATCTTACCTCAAATCTTGTTGGAACAGATCTGAACGCGGATGGTTTTATTTTTGACAATATTTAGGTGTTTTAATGTAAACGCTTGACTATGCTGTTCCTTTTAGCCCTGGTGCAGGGTTCCTTGACTGCTACTGCCTCTTGGGCTTTAGGACTGCAAATGACTATTTTACATTTACATTTAATGTAAATGTAAATGTAAAATGACTATTTCACATTTCACCTCAATCACAGGTAGAAGCAGATGTGTTCCAGTGGACATTTGACAGAAATAACTATGAATGTATGAATGAATAAAAATGACAGAAGTGAGGTTCAGGTTTAGATTTAAATATGTTCATGCAATGGGCAAGTTAAGACACACTCTACATGAAGGACATAACATACCATTTTATCATCTTGTTAACTGTAATTGGAGCGATGGGTTGTATTAGGAGTGAACTAAAAGTGAGCTCATACATAAAAGTGAATTCACTAAAATTATTAGCAATATATAAGATTTTATTCTAGTTTATTATGTGTACAGTATAGGTGACAGACTAATAAATCAGAGATGTACAGAGATGGTCTATCAATTTAAACTATGCGAACATAGCTTCATGACATGGATTCAGAAAGTCCATCATTTTAAATGTAATGAAATATGAGTTTACTTAATGAAATGAAATGGAAAATAAATCATTACAAGGCTGTCAGGACTGGAAAATCTGATTATATTTTTGACAAGCACATATGAATATCCCTTTCATCAGATGTTATGGTGCCTGTAAAATATATCTAACACAGAAACATTAATACATGTAATTTCATAGTCACACAATCATATTAACTGTGAGGAACTTTCTGACTAGTCATTCTTTTGGCAAATGTAAACAAACGTACCAAAACTCTACAATAGAACATCACTACAGATAGCAATAGCACCGTAAAACAGCGGGAGACACTGCTACCTAAGTCCATATGTATGCACAGGAGTTCCCTTGTTTGAATGTTTTATCACGTTTTGCAGCACGTGCCTTTGGGCCTAGACCCTCGTTCACTGATTGCTGCCTCCCATTCTGCTGAGCCCATCGGTAGTCTGGTGTCTGGTATGTATGCTTGTCATCTCTCCCTAGAATCACTGTCATTTACAACTCACACACACACACACACATCGACTGTATCCTACTCTCTCTCCTGCTATTTCTCTCTCTCTCTCTCTTAGACAGACAAACACCCACACACAGAGAGACAGAGACCAGTTGACAGTGCAGAGAGGGGGTTTAGATGTTCCAGCCCAGTCCAACATGAGTTGCCAGCAGGTAGCACATGCCTATCGTACATGTCATCAGCATCATGGGGAAGCCCAACCTGTGAAAGGAAACATGAGACCAGTGAGAGGAAAGGTTGTAGATTACTGAGAGAGAGCAGTGAGAGGAAATCCTGTGAGATTACCAAGAGAGATCAGTGAGAGCACTGAGAGAGATCAGTCACAGGAAGACCTGTGAGATTACTGAGAGAGATCAGTGAGAGAAAAACCTGTGAGACTACTGAGAGAGATCAGTCAGAAGAAAACCTTTGAGATTACAGCATCAGGAGCCAAAAGGAGGCATAACAGTGCACACCAACCATTTTTCTAACATCCAGCTCACCAGTGGTCACTAAGACTGACAAATCAAAAAAGGACATGGTAGACCCAAAATACAAAAGACATCATATGAAAGAGATACTTGTTTGCTTAATATCAAAATGTTTTAAAGCATGTCTGATCATCTACAGGGAGCCAGCCGTGAAGTTCCTCTGCAGATAGCTCTTCTTGCAGGAGGACGCTTCGAGCATGGCGTTTGGCATCAGAGCTCCTCTCCGCTCCTCCACCACAGACAATCTGTAGCGCCGCCTCTCAGGCACTCAGTCACAGTCACCTGTCACTCCGCCGTACCGGTCAGGCCGTCACCCAGCGATGAATCCTGAACACCCACGATGGAGGCACGATCTGCTCCATACTGTCACCGAGTCTCATTCGCTGCCAAAGTAATCAAAGTGGCTACTCATCAAGCGTGATGGTTTGTCAAGATTCACCTGTTATACTCCACTCTCAGACAGCCCCTTACGGCACGCCATACGCCTGCACAAGACTGCCTATGTACCACTCAAGGGGCAGATGTGGAGTTTTGGGAGAGTCCCACTGTGATTTCCACTTTGGTCATGCCCGACATCTTCAGCATTCATCTCGCAGGTTCTATTGCCCTCTTTCTCCTAATAGGATTTTATATTGAGTTTGTGTGTTGTCTTTTTGTGCCACTATGGGGATAATCTACACAGAACGAGAAGCTGAAGCGTTCTTGTGGTTGTCTGTTATCATCTTCAGTGTTTTGCTGGTATTGATCTCCCAAGTAGTGGCTTGAACCTGATGACATGAGGCAGTCAACATCTCTGCTAGTGGGATTCTTCATTATTAGTAAAGAGACTGTGGTGTCTGCAAATTTGGTGATTTTGACAGACTGGTTTCCAGAAATGCAGTCATTAGTGTCATTGTCATCATAAGAGCTGTCTGGCAGGGACTTCAGTCTACCATAAACTACAGAAAAAGCCCCCCTCCCCCACCTTGCCTTGCCAACATCGATTCACACTCCTAGGGTAATTAAATATTTTCTTCATGACATTCAAATCACGAAGGATTTGCCCTTCCTCAACCCAGCTAACCCTTAACCCTGAATGGTGAATCTGTTCCTTTACCTCCACACTCACTAGCCTATTACACTTTCCGTTCCTGAGAAACAGGTCCAGGCCCTCTTCAAAACGCAAAAATAGTGCAAAGCTCAAGGCCCAGATATAGGGTCATCTGCTGCCTTCAAAAATTGTTCCACTGAGATTGTTCCTGTATTTATATAAACATTGTCAAGTAGTCTCTGCACTTATGCAGAGCTCCCAAAAAGTCCCAAATCTCATATGAATAACTATTGACTGGTCACTTACCTCACAGTTTTGAAAACATTTGAAGGACTGGTACTCTCCTACCTTAAAGTCTCCTCTAAACAGCTGGAAAACATACAGTTTGCTACAGACCTAATCACCTTGCAGAGCATGCTGTCAACACCAGGTGTCTCTACATATTGCAGCACCTGCATAAACCTGATGTTTATGCCAGAATCCTGTTTGTGGAATTGACCTCAGCTTTTTAATACAGTCAGCTTCTTTACAGCAAATGGACCCAGCTGAACAGTGACTCAGTGTGTCAGTGGATTACAAACCTTCCCACCAACAGGAGTCAATACACCAGACTGGGCCCTCACTGATCTCTCTCAGAGTTAGCAATGGTATCCCACAAGGCCGTGTGGCCCACCACTCTCCTTTGTTCCTTGTATGCTAATGACTGAGCTTCTGCTCACCAATCTGTCAAAATGATCAAATTTGCAAATAATTTCACAGTGGTCAGCCTCATGACTAATAATGATAAATCCCACTACTAGAGGGGGATTGACCGCCATATGTCACTGTGAGAGAGCAACAGCTTTTGGCTCAACACCAACTTAACAGGGGAGATGATAATAGACGTCTGCTCCAACCCACTTGCCCATAGTAATTAATGACATCGCTATCACTTACATGGAATCAGTCCAGTTCCTGGGCACCTTTGTCTCGAAAGTTTTTACGACTATTGCAGAGACTCCATGTTAGTTTCACACAGCCTGGTCCAGTTTTAAAATGGTCATCACCAAGAGCATCTTGACCTCATCAATATCAGTCTGGATATGATTCTGCTTCACAGGGTTGTGAGCCAGCTCAGAGGGTCATTGGCTGCCACTTGGCCTCTATCAAGGATCAATACTGAAGCTGCGGCAGGCATGGAAAAATCTGGCGGGGTCCTCCCACCCAACCCACATCCTGTTCATACGACTCTTCGTTCTGGATAGCAGTGCAGGTCTATTAAGATCAAAACCTCATGACACCAAAACACCTTCTCAAAATGGGAGCTCTTCTCAATACATCTTGAACTCTTGCACTGATGCATTTGTAGTTATGTGGATCCACTGTGCCCTTAGTATTGAATACTCATAACACGTTATGACCTTTTGATGCCTAAGTGCCTTTTGTATTAGTCATACCACATACGACTTGCCTATTCGTTATTTTTATACTTACTGGATTACAATTATCCTAGTGTTGCATATTGCACTGTTGTACTGCATATCAGACTGTGCATTGCAGGTGGCTGATATTCATAGAACACTGCTAATAAAAATATGGATTTCTGATATCTAACCACCTAGGAAGGTTCTTGTGATATGATCCTCTGGTTACAAGGAACAAACAAAAAAATCAGCGTATGTACAAATACAATGCCTGATTGTATGTCATAAATCTGTTTCCCCATTAATGATAGATTAATGAATGAAACAATGGACAGATAGACAGATAGATCGGTAGCCTGTACAGCCTATATTAGACTATTTTACATCACTGACCTGGACCTAACAGTAAACTACATATGAGCCCATAACCTTTTTATTCATGACCTTCTTGTTCTGAAGCAGACTGAAATCAGGTTGTGTCTGGTAAGCTGATCTCTGATGCGGTAGGGTTGAATCAATAATATGCACCCATATGCTGGCTGGTTAGCGGCCGCAGGTGTTTAATTCGTGCGACACCTCCTGCAACCTGTGTCGCTGTCCATGCGTGTGAGTCTGTGCTGTGTGCACAAGGTTCCCACAGACGAGCACGTCTAGCACATCACCCGCCCGGCTGAACCCGTATTAAAGTCAGAATCTCTACACACTAATGGCAAGTCAAGGGCTGAGGAGGTAGTGGTGGGTGGCCATGCATGCTACCACCGGGCAGGAGCCGCTCAACTGCTTCCCCGAACACCCTTCCACTCACACGTGGGCGGCCTTGCATATACCACAGACACTCGTGGGGAGAGAGGTATCACTGGGGTAATTACAAGCAGGGCTCGGTGTAATCTTTACCCTTGATCATCCTCGTGACCCCCAGTCCGGCTCCGGGCGGCTGCTCACCCGCACAGTCCGATTATGAAGCAGGATGCCACTTCGAGCGACACGTCATAAAGAACATGGGAGGTTAAAGTGGAGTTGGGTCATGCGAATCAGTACATCCCAAACCCGGATGAGTTGTGACAGCGTCAGGTCTGGCTCGTATATATGCCATGGCATGTGAATGTAAATGCTGAACTCGACATTTAATTCTCGGAAGGCACACCAACATTAAAACGCCTATGCACAGCAACATTCCTGATGTGAAATGAACACCTACATTTCAGATATAACAATGTAAGAGTCATCCAAATACTGGGGACTTTTAAAATTAAAAAATAAAATGATTGCCTCTTTATCAGTATCAGCCAACATAAGCAGTGAGTTTACTCAGGATAAATTCAGTCGTCTTCTCTCTTGCTCAATTTTTTCTACATGAAATTTTAACGATGCTTGTTTGGTTTACATCAACTGACAGAAGGTCAGTCAGGTCCTATTGCCTGAATAAGGATTGTGGCTGACTGTCACCTCGGAGTGCTCAGAGTAATGAAGTTGTCAAGACCAGAGTGCGCTGGCTGGCATGGTGGCCTTGCGCGTGCATTTAGGCCCGACCCTCGGCTTTGCTGTGCGGACAGGTGGCGCGCATGTACTCCACACTCGCTTTCATTCTCACATACACACACAGCGTGGATCATCCGAACAACAAGTAATTCACTAACAAAGGTGTGTAGTGGAATGTTAATGAGCTGTTGATGTCATGTTCAGCTGCATGCTCCATTATTCTCTTTCTAAAACTACAGAATTAGAGCTTGACCAGCACTTGAACTGTGAATTCTGTCTGTAGGCCAACAACAGAACTCCCATCCACTGTGCCACTCTAACCAGGTGTCTAATGCTCAACAGGCTGACAGAGTCTAACATGAGCACTAGGATAGGAGGGGGTTGAACAGGTGTTGGTGTGTGTGTGTGTGTGTGTGTGTGTGTGTGTGTGTGTGTGTGTGTGTGTGTGTGTGTGTGTGTGTGTGTGTGTGTGTGTGTGTGCAGAAGAGTAGGTCAACCAGCTAATAATGTGAGTTCCTGAATCAGTGTGCTGTGTAAAGTATGAATGGGGCATTAAGAAGCTCCTTACACACCTACCAAGAATATTATGAGTCCAGCCCGCTACAGTGAACTGATGCCTTGAACTCTTCCACACTAATGATCAATAATACACATTGCTTCTATGGACCAGTTTTTTGTGAGCCTCTGTGGACCATTAACAATCAATGTTCACACATAATCATATACTTGTCATGAATAGAGTGTGTGTCACTGGGGGTGTGTCACTGGTCCCCACTGATCACTTTGGCAGCATGCATCTCCTGGAGTCTCTACAGGACGTCCATGCTGCATTTAAAAGGCATTAAACATATGCTTTTAATTTCTGAGTCTATTGCTGTTTACAAGTCAAATGTCCTGCTGGGAAATGTGCAAATCTGCATTATCACCTCTTTCCATTTGGCAAAATTACCGACATTAATACACTACACTAATACACTAATGCAACTGATTTCGTTCCTGATCTTATAACAATGAAATTAAGTCCAATTTAAGGGTGTGAAGTTTGCTCTGTGTTCCATTAGAAGCAGGAAAAGAGGTGGTGAGTGGTCATTAGAAGCAGGAAAAGAGGTGGTGAGTGGTCATTAGAAGCAGGAAAAGAGGTGGTGAGTGGTCATTAGAAGCAGGAAAAGAGGTGGTGAGTGGTCATTAGAAGCAGGAAAAGAGGTGGTGAGTGGTCATTAGAAGCAGGAATAGAGGTGGTGAGTGGTCATTAGAAGCAGGAAAAGAGGTGGTGAGTGGTCATTAGAAGCAGGAATAGAGGTGGTGAGTGGTCATTAGAAGCAGGAAAAGAGGTGGTGAGTGGTCATTAGAAGCAGGAATAGAGGTGGTGAGTGGTCATTAGAAGCAGGAAAAGAGGTGGTGAGTGGTCATTAGAAGCAGGAAAAGAGGTGGTGAGTGGTCATTAGAAGCAGGAATAGAGGTGGTGAGTGGTCATTAGAAGCAGGAAAAGAGGTGGTGAGTGGTCATTAGAAGCAGGAAAAGAGGTGGTGAGTGGTCATTAGAAGCAGGAATAGAGGTGGTGAGTGGTCATTAGAAGCAGGAAAAGAGGTGGTGAGTGGTCATTAGAAGCAGGAAAAGAGGTGGTGAGTGGTCATTAGAAGCAGGAATAGAGGTGGTGAGTGGTCATTAGGACTCTGTACTTTTGTATTAAAGTCAGCATGATGACTTTATGCTCTCCAAGTCACCCATAGAAGAGGAGAAGAGGTGGTGAAGAAACATGCATTCAACAGACATGTGCACATGTGAACAGTCTCCCACACACCCACACACACACACACACACACACCTTTTTCCACAAAAGGACTCACAGATTCCATAATAAATGGAAGCAGAGAAATATAGCAAAAAATTAAGAAAATGCTGCAACCTAATTGGTCCAGAAAGCAGAATATAACCCGTAATGGAAAACACAGGACAGCAGTACTGAAGAGAGATAATTAACTATCGATTTGCTGGAGACCATATACTGTATGGCATCCCACTATACACAAAGAAAGAAAGCTTAAAACAAAACAAAATGAGACAAATGTAAACCATTTACCTACATTCCAAAACATTGCATTCCAAACCTGATAATTCTGTCCCAGTACAGGTGTGTAGTCCCATGAACCCCAATCCCAGTACACGTGCACAGAGAGGAAGTCAGAGAGGAAGTGGAGAAGGTTAAGCTTTGTTCCCGCCCATCTGGTCCATCTGCTCTGCAGGTCTCTTACATAAGATAACACTCCTAGAGACCCATTTACAGATTACCTTTTACTACAAGCCTCGTTTACTGTATGTCAGAGCATTGTAGTAAATACATATAGGGAAAACACCATGTTAGGTACAGCAAGACAACGAGAGAGGGTAAGATGATGGCATATAGATTAAAGAAATGATTGAAATGAAAGAAGAGAAAGAAACTGTAAAACAAATTCTAGAAGCTCAGCAGTTCTATTTAACAATGCTGAGCAACTTAGAAAATGCAAAAAAAAATTATAAATAATGTGAATTAATACTCAGTTTAGTCAACAAAATGACTGCAAATATTCTTTAAAAAGTGTGGACAAATGCTTTATACTTTACTACAATTTCTCACATGCTTATCCTCACATGCTAATCCTCAGTTTGATTATATATTCTCTGTGTACAGAGCATAAAGAAAGCTTTGAAATGGTTCTCACATTTTGGTATATATCAGGTTTATCTTTTAAATATATATTTTTCTCATTAATCTACATGCTCCATACTCCATAATGACAAAAAATACCATTTGAAAAATTTATTTGAAATAAAACAAAAACAAAATTGGAGTCTGGAGGGGAATTGTGGACCATGCTATTTTGTTAAATTGGCTTGGGGATTGGGTAGGAATATTTTTGCATCAAATATTAAAATGGTTTGCTTTTTTATCTATTGCACAGGATGTTTTTAGTATCTGTCTATAAGGTGTCTATCTATGTTTTATCTATCTATAAGGTGTCTTCAGTAGGGCATCGTATGTGTAGGTCTCCTCAGGAATCCATTCTTAGCCCCATTTTATTTTCACTTTATGTGCTTCTTAAAAAGGTTTGTAATTAAATATTTTTCATTTCATTTTATGCTGGTGAATTTGCAGCTATATCTCTTTTGTAAATGACTTCAGTAGAGTAACCAATATAATCAAGTGTATTGAAGCCATTTTCTTAGATTAAATGGAGAGCAGGTTTTGGGTCTTGATAGTACTCCTAGGAAGTTGCATATGTTCATAACTTCCTTAGGAATCTTGGTGTCATTTTTTATTCTAATTTTCAATTCTCAGCACATATAAATCAACTTGTTCGATCCTCAGAAATATTGCAAAGATCAGAACTCCAGCTCCTGCTCCTCCAGATCCAGCTTATCTTTGCAGGATTTTGAAAAGTGATTTTAGCATTTGTTTAATCCCATCTGGATTATTGCATTGCGTTCTTTACTTTGGCAAAACTGCAGTTGGTTCAGAATGCTGCCTCACGGCTTTTAACTCAAACTAGGTACGTATCAGTCCAGTTCTGTCTGGCCTCTCTCCATTAGCTGCCAGTGAAATTTGGTATAGATTTTTAAATTATGCTTATGCGCCAATATAAATCAGTGAATTGTTGACTGCACATACAAGCACCAGCCCTTAAAGATCTTGAAACAAAAGGTTCCTTGAAGTTCCAAGGTTCAAAGCATAGGGGTAACTGAACTTCTGCTGTTGGTGTGCCAAAACTTTAAAGCAATTTCTTAATGCTTAATTTGTACTCACAAGCTTTTATGCTTTGGATTATGATTATCATTGATGTGCTAATTGTATGTTTGTTTTATTCATTTACTTTTATGGTTTGTACTGTTCTGAGCATTTTGTAACTTTTTGTTAGAAAAGTATTATACAAATAATGTTTACTTACTTACTTGGTTAAAGCACCTTTGACACAGCCTGAAGTATTTTTGAGAATGATAGTACAATCCACACACAACTTACTGTTGGGCGTTTCTCTCAATATTTTTGGCATGACTGTTCAAGCTGAGCCAGGTTGGATGGGGAGCATGAGTGCACGGCCATTTTCAATTCTCTCCAGAGATGCTCTGTTGGGTTCGGGTTCGGAGTCTGGCTGGGCCAATCCAGGACTTCCACAGCATTTACCTGAAGGCAATTCTGTTTTTTTTTTCTTGGTGATATGCTTTGGATCATTGTCATGTTGAAATGTAAAACGTAACCCCTGCCTGAGACCTTGGGCACTCAGAAAAAGGCTTTCAGAAAAAGCGTGCTCCATATTTCTCCATATCCATCTTTTCTCTCCATCGTGACTGGTCTCCTAGCCAATGCCACAGAAGAACATCCCCACACCATAATTCTCCCCCCACCATGTCTGACTGTATGAGTGCTAATAATGAGGTCATATGCACTGTCTGTTCTTCTCCATACATGCTACTGGGAATTCTTCTTAATTTCATCATTCTTCGTATCGCGAGACCAGACTCATGTTCTGACAGCGATTCAGTGACCACATGGGCTCTAATGTACCTTTTAGTGAGGGAGGGCTTCTGTCTGGCCACTCCACCATGAAGGCCTGACTGTGGAGTCCTGCGCTAATGATGTTACGTTTGTAAGGTTCGCCCCTTTCTACAGAGAAATTCTGGATCTCATTCATAGTGACCACTTGTTTCTTTCTGTCTGATTCAGTCTTTTACTTTTAATCATTAATACAATGACAAAAGATCTGAAAACAAACCTTAATTTGTAATTGTGGACTTTGTATGTAGACTGTTCAGGAAAAAATATTCGCTGAATCCATTGAACATATCAATGTGGCAAATGGTAATGGCAAACTTGAAAGGCTCTTAAAATGTCCTGCAAGCACTGTATCTAGTCTAGTCACTTCATGTGTTAGACGTTTTTTTTCCCTCTCATTTGGAAGTAGCACCCTTCCCGTACCTTTTTCTGGGGCAGTGATAAGTACCACATAAAACATGCAGATTAAATACACTGAACACTAATGCAGAAGGGCAGTAATGTCATATATGCTGACGTTTAGTGTAAAAAAAAAAAAGGTCAGATTGATTGCCCTTTAAAAGTCTCTCATTACTAAGTAAAGCGCCATCAGGGGAAGACATTCACCTTACTGTGAAGGTTTGCTGGGAAAAACCTTTAATGTCACAGCACCTCAGGCCCTTGGAAAATGACAAGGATATTGTAGCTTTCAGTTCGCCTTCTTCTCCCATATCTCTCTAATGTTCCCTCATTTCACAATGAAGTAACAGTTCTCGGTTTTAATCAATACTGTGCCCATTAAGACACTGATGGTTGCTTTGAAGTTTTTCCTTCTGCACACTAAGTCAATCTAATCTGAGAAGCAAATTAATGGCAGCGTTTTTTTTCCTACCACACATACTGCCACTGATGCCCCCCTCCTGGGCAGCAGGTGTGCCATTCTCATTTCCTCCCCTAATTACAGATGTCTAACAGCATTTTGCATGCACACAATAAGAGTCCACATGTGAGGTTATAAACAGACAGAGAAACTGGGTCATCCCCTTTCGCAATTATGGATTCATAATCACTAGCTAACACTAGAACCCCCCACCTCCCCCACACACTCGACTTAATAGGCAACTCATTAGGACATCAGGGTGAATACCAAACAGAGTTCTCAGGTTGCCCCTAGATGAACATCAAAATGGTAATTCATTAGTATTTAGGCGCCAGCACACCCTGAGTTGCTTATTGACTCCTGACATATTTGAGAATGATGTGATTTACTATTAATTGAGAGGGCCTTTATATACTGCTGTATATGCATGGATAAATCATTGGTTGGGGTGGGGTGGGGGCGAACACAAAAAAGCAAACTTTCAAATCCCTTAACCCATAATTTCATGCATGACAAACAAAATACTGGTGCTCCTACAGTGAAAGAGAGTCCAGACAGCAAACATTTCTATGTAAATCCACCATCAGTGTGTGATCTTAAAAAGGGCCATCATTCCTCCTTTATAAGACAACAGTATAAGACACGTCCTGGTGTGCGGTCTGTTAGAAGGCAGACCACAGAAGGTCACATGCACAGTGTTCACAGATGGTCCCACACTTAGCATGTGGGGCAGTTTGTGCCCCACTCATTGTGGTTTAATTAGTGTGAGTGATCCCTCACAACCATCTGGGTCACCTTGCTGACTTGCGTTTTGGAGTGCTATTTTAGGAACATTCACAGAAAGTGTTCTTCTTGCCTGCGAACCCACTTTTTTTTTTTTCCTGCTCTATGTATAAAACATATGATTTTTTAAAAGTACCCTGAGTAAGCCTGGGGACCAAAAATGTCCCATTCTTCTCCTCCAGCACGCCGGAACAGGCACATCCGAGCCCACGGGCGGCTGTCCCCGCGGCTAGTCTCTCACAGCGGGGCCCATTGTTCTTGATTGCCACGCACACGGAGCGTCTGACTTGCGGCCAAATGCAGATTGCACACCTGTGGGCTCAGAGCGTGGCATTAGCATTGTCTGCCACCCAGGAGCAGCAGAGAGGCCGGGCATGAATGGGCATGCTAATTGCAGCACGTGGCATGCAAGATGAGTGGGCGGGGCAAGTGCAGAGGAAAGACCATCGCCGGGGACAGCAGAGAGCATTCTGCTAAACTAAACCAGTCAACGATGTCTTCCCCTTAAATGCCATTTCTGCTGTGGTCACTTTTGTTTACATTGTAAGTAAAGAGGTGTAAACTGGGACTTTAAGTTTAAGCCAAAGGCTTTTACATTACATTACAGCCTTTGGCTGTAGGCTGTAATGGATTTGCAATAAAATGAATCATTAATACTCAAATGCTGACAGACTTATAAAGTGGTTGTTATTGGTCATATCAGTCCATTACATTTCAGCTATGACAGAAGACTCATTACACAAACCACCAATGGAAACAGTCTTATTATGGTTGGGTATTTATTATTGGGAGAGAACGTTAAGGGGTTATATAATCTGAATATATGTTGACACTGACAGGAAGCACAAGGACAGCTGTACTCAGCAGGACATAGACTCTTTATTGCTTGCCCTATCTGCCCTCACATGCCATCCTGGGCAGTTTATTTGAAAGCTCTCCTGGCACCATCCATACATAAATGTGTCACAAGTGAGGATTTACGTAGGTGCGGTGATGAGGATTTACAAGGGCTTGACCGTTTATCTTCCCCCGTCAGACTCTCCGCACATCGTGTCGTTAGGTCCGCAACCCGTTCGGACAACGCCAATGTCACAAAGAAACGCAAAAGTGAAGACAAGGGCCTGAGCCAGAGCAGAGAGCTGCTGATCAAAGAACTATGGGTAGAGAAACAGTAGGGCTTCCCCCCACACTGCCGAGGGAGGCCTCACCTCCGCTCACTATAACCTGTCACCATGACAATGGGCAGAGGGCATCAGGAAAGGGGAAATGACCAACAAGGAGGGTAAGTGCTGTTTAATGAAAACAAGAACAGACCCATCGCCACAGAAAGGTCTAATCTCACAGAGAAACTGCACTATTACATGTTCCAATGAGAGGCTATTTTTAGAAGGTGTGATATTCAAATAAATAAATAAAAAATGCCCAGTCCCTATAATATTGAAATCTATCAATGTGTTCAGGGCAAAAAATCTTCAAAACAACATAGAGACGGAAAGAAGGAAGGGAACAGCAGGGAAGAGGCATCAATATTCAGGTTATTTTAAGCATCGGGGCAGGTGCTTCATCATTGCTTCCTGGCCAAGACAGCAGAGAAAGTGTCCCATTCTCCTCAATACCATGTCTCCCCTTTTGCCTTATGCACTAACCAATCACGGCCCACCGTGAAGACACAGTTATTCATCACAGTAATAATCAATGACACCCTAAGGAGCAAATTCCACCAAAAGACTGCATTATCATTTGGGCCCGTTCCTGATGTGGTGCATAATTTGTTAAGCTTACACCCTAAATACTAGTGATGGCCATGGTCTGTGGCCTGGTGCCACCTACTCTGTAATTGAGAGAATGAGGCGGGGAGGGAGGTTAATGATGAATGAGCAATTATCCAAACATCTGCTGCCTCCCTGTTTGTTATCCAAGCACTGCCAAAAAAAAGAAAAAACAGGAGAAAAATAGGAGGGAAAAATAAATCCCACCGGCAGTTGCATCCACCCTGCCACCATCTTAGCTCCCAGCCCCACTGTTCCAGCTGCTCCTCCTGCCTCTGGAACATCCCCGGAGAAGCAAACACCACAATATGTCCTGGAAATAGAAGTGTCAGAGCAACAGGGCACTGGCCTGCAAATGAACTTTGCATGGCAAAATATAACATACTGTACTTGAAGAATACAGTACTGACGAGTATTCATTAGCTGTCTGGTGAAATGGTTAAATAATGCCACTGTCTGCAGTACGAGATAGAAGAATGGAAGATCGTGAACAGAGCTGGACTTTCTAAAGACAATGTCAAGTTTTAAAGTGAAAACTAAGGAGAAATCATGGACTGTCTATCTGGTTCCTTTTTTTCAATTAGTTTCCACTGATGATGCCTGGAGCCTCTGTCTGATGTGCTGGTTTGAGCGAACCAAGTTGTGTGCCTGGTAACCTCTGTCTGAAGTTATTAATACCAGGGCTCATTCAGTTTGTAGCTAGTCAGACACAAACAGGAACTACACTTAAGGTAAGAGTACACAGAAGTTCATCAATTAGATTTTTTAAAATAATAAAAATTTGAGCAAATAATTAGCATTAAAAGCTCTTGCCAATGTGCAATGGGATAGAATTAAGAAATCTTGTAATTAAAAATAAGGACAGGGCTCAGAAACTAATTACCCCACAAATGAGGCAAACAGAAACCAAAGTGCACACGGTTCAGAGACGCAGAGAGAGCCGTGCTCAGCGTATTTCTGCCCTAGCGATACATTTGTGTGGAGAGGGTTTATGAAAGGCATGAAGATTGGCCATGTAAAACCAATATCTCCATTCAGGACCCCGAGGGCAGCAGACGGGCTTCATGTCTGGCTGCGTTTGGTATGTGTCCTCATCCTTACATGTAGCATCACACAGTCTGCAGCCTCCGCCACACACATTTTCACACACCAATCACACTTGTATTCAGGCTCCTCTTTTCACTATTGACCCAGCCAGCCCTTCCAGCTGGGAGCGTGCCAGAGACTGGGAAGCTTCTGTATTAGCATGGAAAGCACTTTGATCGAGCAGGTGGCAGCGAGCAGGGGGAGCTAAACCAGACGAAGTGGTGAATGTCTCAGCAAGCCTCCTCAAGAAGCAATCAGGGGGATGTTGTTTTTTTTTTTTTACACTTTCAAATGTATTTGTTGATATGAAGGAGTATGTGAAATCAAGCTTCCATAAGTGTCTCACTCTCAAACCAGATCTGACACTTTTCAAAATGGGAGACAGTTTGTGAGGTATTTTTAGGCATTACGATATTGAGTTGATTGGCATGTATTGCACTTTGCATGCCAGTGTGCACCAAGAGCAACACATTTAAACCCAGAAGTGCTGTCATTCGATTCCAAGTTGATGCACAAGGTTTCAGCACTTCTACATTTGTCATACCACTAAACACAAATGGTTTGGCGTGTGGAGGAAAGTGAATAACCACCTCCTACAGTAGGTCAAGAGCCCTGTTTGAATTGGATTAGTTAATCAGTGTGACGTTTGTAATGAAACATTTTACATGTCTCCTCAGTGATAAAACCCATAAACCACTAAGGATATATTATGCTAATGTTGTATTCACACATTAACATTTGGCTTTAACAGTACATAACATTAGATCTATAATGATACAGCTAGTAAATAATGACAAACCTTTAGTTGCAGTTCTAATGACCCCTTTAATAAGCTTGCAGAATCTTACTTTTCTTATAGACTTTAGCTTCTTTCTCCATGGGACAATGCTCTCCTCGTTTGCATATGAAGTGTAAAATGTACTGCAGATTAAATATATCATTCTGGCTTCAGAAAACAATATTTTTTCATTTTGAAACTTGGGAGGGCCTTTTGTGGAGCCGGCTAAATACGGAAAATAAGAGTGGTCATAAATCTTTTTCCCCACATGAGACGTGTTCTTCCAGGGCTCTTCCTGGAAAGTCATGGCGATTTGTGTCCGGACAGGACTAATTATGAGAACCAACTGTCACGGTGAAAGCTCCGGACCCTTCCCTGTGGGCGTGTCATGACGTCGTCTGCGTGCTGTTATGTCCATGTTTGTACTTCCGTGGGTGTGGGTTGTTTGTGAGCGTGTTCGTTTGTTACACCTGTGCCTTGTCTCGAGGTCACGTGGGTCTGTGTAACTCACTTATTTAATGTGCGTTCGCGCAGTGTCGTGTGCTCGTCTTTGTCTAAGTTTCATGCCAGTGTGAGTGTCACTTTGTTGTGCTTGCGCCACCGCAGTGAAGCTACGTGTTCATTGTCAAAGTAAAGTTCGTGTTTGCACCTTCTGCTACGTGTCGTGTCCGTTCCTCCGCACGTCACAGAAAGACGAGCCAAAGAGAAAGAGGTATGCCTGGATACGCCACCCGGGCGCCTAAAGGGAAGAGAAAGAGCCGTCGCCACCACGGCTCTTCCCCGGTCCGTCACCACGAAGCCCCTGTCTCCGAGCAGGAGATGATGAGGAACCCGTTGTGCGCGTACATGCTCTGCGCGGCTCGGGAAGCGGAGGATGCGGAGATGGCAGAACACCTACGCCAATCCGCGGTCCGCATGTGGAGGGACCAGGACCTCGCCGCTTCCCTAGAGCCCCCGCACCGGGCGGTAAGAGGCGGCAGGACCGAAACCCCGCACGCGTATTCTCCCATGCCAGTGCCCGAGAGCGCAGAGCAAGGAGAGGATAGCGCGCTACTCCCGGTCTTCCCCGAGGAAGAGGAGACCGATGAGCCGTTTTGGGTGGGCATGGGTGCCTTTTCCCTCACCCCTCCCGAGGAAGAGGAGGAAGAGTCCTATCCCCCCTCAATGTGCTCGAAGAGCACGGTGGATTACGGGGGTGAGGAAGGCAGTCTCCCACCGTCGGAGGGCGAGACGGAGGGGACGGACTCCGAGGAGGAGGAGTATTCCCCGTCAATGTGCTCACGGAGCACGGTCTGCTACGGAGAGGAAGACGTCAGTGCTCCGCCAACGGAGTGCGAGGCGACAGGCGTGGACTCCGAGGAGGAGTATTCCCCGTCCGTATGCTCGGAGAGCACCGTTCGTTACGGGGGGGATGACGTCAGTCCCCTCCCATCTGACTACGGTGAGGAGAGCGAGGGGGAGAGCCCCCCGTCTGTATGTTCGCTCCCGACGGTATACAAAGGGGGAGGGAGCGGACCGGACAGTTCGTTCGCATCGGTGAGTGGGGATTCCTGCGAGGAGGAGCCCATGGACCACTCCCGATGCGAGACCCCCGCTCGGTCCATGGACTGGAGCGTGGCCGAGGAGGAGGAGCCGGAGATGGACACCACCCCCGATACCGGTCCAAGAGGGGGTTGGCCTGGCAAGGGAGGGGCTTCCTACGGGAGATTCCCGGAGAGGGAGCGCCGGCAGGCCTATCGCGCAGCAAGCCCCTACGGTTCTCCCAGAGGAGGGAGTCACGGACCCGGGAGGAAGGTCGCTGTGAGACCCGCCGGTCGCGCTGCCTCCAAGCGGGCTAAAAGTCGCGCTGCACCTCGCGCGTCCGCCAGGTGTGCTGCCCCCAGGCGGTCGACCAGTCGCACTGCACCCCGCGCGTCCGACCGAAGCACGGCACCCAAGCGGTCGGACAGTCACGCCGCCCCTCGAGCGCCCGCCCCCAGGCGGTCGACCAGTCGCGCTGCACCCCGCGCGTCCGACCGAAGCACGGCACCCAAGCGGTCGGACAGTCACGCCGCCCCTCGAGCGCCCGCCGGAGGGACTGGCCCCAAGCGGTCGACCAGTCGCGCTCCACCCAGCGCGTCCGCCGGCCGTGCGGCACCTGGCGGTGAGCGGGCGCAACAGGCGGGAGGAGCACCGCCTGCTGCAGCGTCTCCAGCCCTCGGAGCCTTCGCGCCGCTACCGGCGTTGCCTCAGGCGGGAAGCCTGGCTTCGGGGCTGAATGTGTGTGTTCCGGTGTTTCTGTCTGTCCCCTTGTGTCTCCCTAACCCACTGTTCCCTTTTGTGCCATTTGTGTTTCATGTTCCAGTGTGTGTGTTTGTCAGCGTGCCATTGTTTAACGTTTTCTCCCCTGTCTTCCCAGGGAGGGTGTGCTAGAGCTGTTCGCGGCGGTTCCCGCCGTCGGGGGTGACTGCTCTCGGAGGCTCACGATCCCGGCGGCTCCGGACCTGCCCCGTCGGTGTTGGTTCGGGGCTTCCCGGCTACGCGGGACGCTCCGGGAGTAGCGAGCCCCTGGCGGAGGGTTCTGTCACGGTGAAAGCTCCGGACCCTTCCCTGTGGGCGTGTCATGACGTCGTCTGCGTGCTGTTATGTCCATGTTTGTACTTCCGTGGGTGTGGGTTGTTTGTGAGCGTGTTCGTTTGTTACACCTGTGCCTTGTCTCGAGGTCACGTGGGTCTGTGTAACTCACTTATTTAATGTGCGTTCGCGCAGTGTCGTGTGCTCGTCTTTGTCTAAGTTTCATGCCAGTGTGAGTGTCACTTTGTTGTGCTTGCGCCACCGCAGTGAAGCTACGTGTTCATTGTCAAAGTAAAGTTCGTGTTTGCACCTTCTGCTACGTGTCGTGTCCGTTCCTCCGCACGTCACACCAACCAAAGAGGGTAATTCAGCTTGTATTACCTCTCCTCTTAGGAGAGGACAGAAGAAACACAGACATGGCCTATATAGGCAGAAATAAAAATCAAAGAGACCACCTGTAAAAGGTTAAATGAATCCAGGGTCCCATGTACATGTAACCCTATCCAAGTAGGGCTAGGGTCATGGCAAGGTCAAGATTGGAGACCCTTTAGAAGCCTGCAGTCATGCGAAGGGAAGGTCACTCTTGCACTGGATCAAGATGAAAGAGCACAACCAGTTCAACCCAATACAGGACCGTAAGGAAACCAGGAGCTGGAGGTACTGATGTTCCACAGGCACAATATCACACTGTGGCTAACACTGTTTACAATGCTTCCTTGGATTAAATAGTGAGAAATAAGACTATTTCACCTTCATTACACCTCGAGATGTGTTGATGAAGTTGTAACACACTGGAGTGTTAGGAGTAGTGTAATCCGGACAAAAAATCCTCAAAATCACATTAAAGTTGGAGTCTGTGGTGTGTGTGTGTGTGTGTGTGTGTGTGTGTGTGTGTGTGTGTGTGTGTGTGTTTGTCTTACTCCCATCAGCATTGTGGCATGTTGTCAACAACAGACATGGGAACATTGCTATACTTTATTAAGTTGCAGTCCAAGAAGTTAAAAGCTAAAAAAAAAAATTATACTAACATACCTGAAAAATTCCATGAAAGAGAATCCATAACCATGCTGTTCAGCAATTCCAGCACATACGACATTAGCAGACGCACCAATCAGTGTGCCATTACCTGCAAGAAACCAAAGACATGAATGATCAGTGCTTTTTAATTTTTTAATAAGGATACACTTTAATGTTGATAGGCAATTCTTTGCTTTATTTATCTTTCCTATATTTCAGGTATATTATATTTACATATCCACAGAAGAGAAACTGCATAGTGCTGTAGTAGAGATGGAGATATTGAAAACTGGAGTGACAGAGAAACAGGACATTTTGGACAGTGGTCCTTCAACAGTTATGTATGTAAAGCACTTTTCTTGAATAGCTGATGAAGGACCTTTGGCCAAAAACATGAAACCTTCACTAAAGGTTATAAACTCTCTCTCTCTCTCCCTCTCTCTCTCTCTCTCTCTCTCTCTGTAATGAATTACCCAAGGTTTCTAGAAAAACAGGATGTTTCAGACAGAAATCCTTCAACTGTATGTGTGTATTTTGTGTATTTATATACATACACACACACACACACACACACACACACACACACACACACACACACACGTATATATATATAATATATAATCTGTGTGTGTGTGTATATATATACATATATATACTGTAAAAATATATTAATAAAAAATTGTAGTGAAACACAAGTTTATGTCTCTCTCTATCTATCTATCTATCTCTCTCCTCTCTCTCTCTGTGTGTGTGTGTAATGAAGTACCCAAGGTTTCTAGAAAAACAGGATGTTTCAGATAGAAGTCCTTCAACTGTGAGTGTGTACTGTATATATATAGATATGTCTCTCTCTCTCTCTCTCTCTGTCTCTCTCTCTCTCTGTCTCTCTCTCTCTCTCTCTCTGTCTCTCTCTCTCTCTCTCTCTCTCTCTCTCTCTCTCTCTCTCTCTCTCTCTCTCTCTCTCTCTCTCTCTCTCTCTCTCTTTCTCGATCAATCCACCAATCATGGGAGGATCAAGAGAGGATAAACCCCAGGATAAACCCGGCTGGTAAAGGCTGCATTACAAAACAGCACAACAGCACTAATCATGGCAGCACAGGAGCAAGATCTGAATACAAGATGAACAAAGATGAATGACAATAGAAGTTAGGGTTAGAGTTAGAGTTAGGTTGGGTTTGAATTAGGGTTAGAGTTAAAGTTAGGTTGGGTTTGAATTAGGGTTAGAGTTAGAGTTAGGTTGGGTTTGAATTAGGGTTAGAGTTAGAGTTAGGTTGGGTTTGAATTAGGGTTAGAGTTAGAGTTAGGTTGGGTTTGAATTAGGGTTAGGAGACACCACACCACACCAGGCAGGACCCCAGATGCAGGCTGTGCAAAGACGCCCCTGAGACAGTCCAGCACATAACAGTGGGAGGTGAGATGCTCACAGGCAGAGTGTACATCAAACGTCATTACCAAGTGGCTGGCATAGTATACAAAATCATCTGTGCTGAGTACAAGATGGAGGTTCCATGGTTAAAGTAGGACACAGTCCCACAGGTGGTGTCGAGTAGCTGAGCAAGGGTCTTGTGGGATTTCCAGATACGCACTGACAACATGGCAATGACTAAACAACTGGACATAGCAGTGAGGGACAAAGAGCGTCGTAGTGATGGATGCACCAGTCCCAAGTGCTGGAAACATCAGGAACAAGGGACACGAAGAGCTCCAGAAATACCAAAGGGCTGGGAGAAGAGCTAGAAAAGATGCGGAAGGTGAAGACAACAATGGGGCTGTGACCCACAAACTGGGACAACGGCAACATCTGAGATCTCCATCCTGAAGCATGCAGTCTTGAGAACAGCTAAAATTCTACCCTAGAACCAGGCTAAGGATCCAAGTTTGAAGGATAAAAGACCACCCAGGGGAGGGTGAGTGGGAAAAATATATATACATAATATATATACTTAAATATAAGATTCAAGGGAGTATACAGGAAAGATTAGGTAGTAAAATTGAGTACACCACGTTTCCAAGCCTAAGACATTTTTACTGCATGTTTTGCCCAGCTGATTGCAGTATTAGGCTGTTGAGCGGTGACTTCTTTGGGATGATCAACAACGCGCCGTGACCTTTAACGGTGAGCAGGGAACGTGGTTTTCTCTGCTCCTGCTCCAGGGACGAATGCTTTGGAGAGGATCTCCAGTCCCTACTTCAGCCCTCAGGTAGGATTACTGTCTGATGAAGTCCAGAGGGCTCCTCTTCTCATCCGCTACCTCACTGGACTCACATCACACTCACACACGTCTTCAGATTTCCATGCAGGGCTTTTCAAAAACAGAGGATATGCAGATCTCCATCTCCATCTCCAAAATCCTCCTTTCATTCTTTTTCTCTCAAAGACTGTGCGGTGTTTTGCCCTCACTAGTGCTTAGGGCTGACATGGTGCCATGGTGCCAATGGAGCCAGGCACCTGCTGCTGTGCTCCATAGACTAGGAGCACCCCAGGCTCACCCAGCACACTAAACCCTATTAGGCCATTATGCTGCTGCGTGGCTCCTCTCTCCCCTCCCACACACACACACACACACACACACACACACACACACACACACACACACGCATGGCCTTGACAATGTTCCTATATAAGGAAGGCTTTCAGTAGGAAAAGGCACAAATTCTCTCTTTCATCTGCTACAACACTGCAAAGGAGAGTTGACAGGGACTCTGTGTTGACTACCCGTAGGCCTGGGAGAGAGCGATGCATGGAATACAGTTCAAATCTGTACAGGGATGCCATCGTTAAATCAGCCGTCGAATCATCGTTAAATCAGATGAAACATTCATTCTCGACACTAGCCTGTGTGGCACATATTTAGCAATGGCAGCATTATCCTCCCTGATTTAGGACAAGTGCCTTGATTCACCTGAGCCTGCTGAAATATAACGCCTGTTGTGGGCAGTGCTAGAGGTGGTACTAACCTCCTAAACAGGCTCCCATGGCCAAGGCGAAGATGAGAGGTTTCACAGGGAGGTTGACATCTGCATCCTGACTGAGGTTGAGCAGCACTGGAATCTGGAATTAAATGTGGAGATTAGGAGAGTATTTGGAGACTAAACATTCTACGATTTATCTAAAGCTTTGCAGGGCTCTCCAGATGGAAATGTTAAGGACAATGTCACTTTATTTGAACTTTTTCAAAACAGCATCTATACAGCATATTAACTCTCACGTGCCTGCTTTTCCAGACTGAGTCATATTTTTGTGTCACGCTGCTCATGGGTAAGAAGTCAATAATCCTCCATTACACACACTGAATCAACAGCATCAAGTTCAACACTAAGTGTCAGCCAAGACAGCTAATCCAGACAACAGTCAAAACACTTCTGTGCTGCCACTTAAATGTTCAGTATCCTTAATATACTTAGCAGGACAGAAACAAGGTCCACATTTTGGCAACTGTTAAAAAAAAACATTTTGCAAAGTTTGTCACATGCTGGCTGAACATTTTTTGCGTGGCTTTCCAAGTCAAATGTTTTTTGGCATTTCAACCCTATGAATATGTGATGGTTCGCAATGAAATAACAATGCTTAGGACCAGGTGCTGCATAAGACAGTAGGACCAGACAGGACTATATATATAAGACAGTAGGGCTACACAGGACTATATAGATAAGACAGTAGGACTAGACAGGACTATATACATAAGACAGTAGGGCTACACAGGACTATATACATAAGACAGTAGGGCTAAACAGGACTATATACATAAGACAGTAGAGTTACACAGGACTATATAGATAAGACAGTAGGACTAGACAGGACTATATACATAAGACAGTAGGACTAGACAGGACTATATACATAAGACAGTAGGACTGCACAGGACTATATATATAAGACAGTAGGGCTACACAGGACTATATAGATAAGACAGTAGGACTAGACAGGACTATATACATAAGACAGTAGGGCTACACAGGACTATATACATAAGACAGTAGGACTAGACAGGACTATATACATAAGACAGTAGGGCTACACAGGACTATATACATAAGACAGTAGGACTGCACAGGACTATATACATAAGACAGTAGGACTGCACAGGACTATGTACTGTACATAAAGTGCAAGAGTGTGCAGCAACGCAAATCAAATGCAATAAATAATAAATACTAGGGAGAGGGGACACTAGGGCACTAGTGAGGGGACACTAGGACACTAGTGTGGGGAGACTAGGGCACTAGGGACTGATTGCAGTTTAGACAGGTTTCCATTTCTATTGCAGTCATCTCTAGTGATTCATACCTCCATCAGCACCGCACATCTGCAGTGTATGTTAACATCAGTTGTACTGAATTGAGTTCAACATCAGCTGTACCGATCTGTAATTAGCCCAAAATTACTACAATTACTCTATCTCTACCATTCTGTACATCTTCGCCAATAACCATCACCACAGCATGTGACAACTAGTTTTTTAAGACCCACAATAAATCAGGGGCGTTGTGTCCTGGCACCCCAGAAACATACATTTAAGGCTCATGGATTTTCTCAGCCAAAAAGTAAAATTATGCACAGAATCAAAAGGGATTTAGTGGTAGCCACCAATAGGAGCAAGATTACAAGAAGCACTCAATGTTATCCTGTGGCTCTGACATATTGATATCTCTCTCTTTTTTCTCTCTCAACCTCTCTCCATCTGTCCTCCAGAAGCACACACAGATACACATACACAAATGCAACACAAATACACACACACACACACACACAAACACACACACACACACACACACACACAGCTTGTGCGACACCAGTTCCACTGTCTGTCACTGTTGCTTGATCCATACACATATTCTTCAAGAGGGCTCTACTTTCAAAATAATCCTGCCATTAGAGAATTTAATACATGGCCCACTGTGTGTTTGTGGTGGATCTCTCCATAGCCTCAGCTGCAATAGCCTTGAATAAATTACCCAGCACAACTGTGATTACATTTTCTACTACATTTGCCATGCAGCCCATTGAGCTGTGACATGACCGCTGTGGAAGGGAGGGCCCAGAAAGGCAGAACAACCTTACAATTGAGCCGACAAGAAAATAGCAGTTTTATCTTCCCTGTGGAACACAAATAACTATTCAGATTTCATCTGGAAATAGTGAAGAAGCCCTTGACCTAACACAAAAGTCCCTTCAGATGTATTAGATACCATCTCTGTTGTCATAGCATGTATTGTTTATTGCTAACTGTCTGTTTTACAATTAACTTATTTAGACATTCATTATACTGTCTGCGAGAGAAGTATTTGGAAAAAAGAACAAGATTCTAATGTTCATAATCACAGCAGGTCTGTTGTTCCTTCCTGAGCAACATGAAGGGGACGCGTGTGCCTTCAGATCTGTTAACAATGATTCTTAGAGCAGAAACAGGCACTATTTCCCAACAGCAAAGAACATTAAGGAAAGAGAAGTAATGTTTAATTTCCCTAAACCATCATCAAGACTAATTAAGATGCATGAATTGTTCTGATTCTTATATTAATTCAGTAAACATACTGTATACGTTTTGCACTATGAAGCTTATTTGGCTCACAGTGGCACTGTAAGTTCACCACGAAAGGTCACGGTTCTGACTTGTGATAAGTGTTCAAAATCCCCCTGCTGTAGTATTACTCCTGAGGTCATTTTATCTGAGTAACCTCAGAGAAACAGCAATGGAAGATAGGATGAAAGTAAAGTGTTTAATTATGTGTTGTCACACAACAGGAAGTAATTGCACACACAGCACTGTACACACACTGATTGTGAGAAAACCAGAGATCACATACTTAATCCAAACATACATTTGGATGTGTCACGACTGCTGAAGCCAGCCAATGAACAAAGAGGGAGAGATGATAGGAAAAGGGGAGGGGCTTATTCTTCCTGAACTTGAAGAGGCTCTGCAGTGTCAATGTTAAAGCTGTAGCCTCTCAACACCTCTCAACAAATACATCATGTTTACACTGTCCTTTCAGAAAGTAGGTTTGAGAGGGGAAATTAATTAATTAAACAGAGGGACAAGGTCAGTGATTTTTCATTACTCTATATACCTTACTTACTATACCTTACTATACTTTTACTTATTAAAATAGTTCCATAATTCCATTTTTTAGAATCAAGAATAACATAAATTAGCTGATAGTTTTAATAATAAAAACAGCCCTGCATCACCTCAGTGGACGTACAAATTCCACACTGAAAAAAAGTCATAAAACATGTAAGCATAGTTTACCTGCATCAACATTCACTGTTCCACAGTTCCAGGACACCAGAAGGCACATAAATATTTCAAATGTAACTCAAATATCAATTTTATGATCCTCAAATCTGAGTTTTACGCTGAATTCACACTGAACGAATCATTGGCCAGCATTAGCTGCCCTTTAGAAAGCTAATTTTGCTGGCTCTAAGCAATATCTGCTGTTGTCCACCGCGTTGCTCTGTCTGGCAGTAGGTCCACGTGTCCACCCGGCCAGACCCGCCACTCTGGACCGCGGCACCAGGAGCTGGTGCTGCAGGCCAGATAGGGCCTGGCAGAGTCTCCAGCTCCTCACCTTCCCAGACGCATGGCAGCGGCAGCCACCACATTGTGCAGGGACGAGGCACGAGAGCCCGAGAGGAGCAGCAATAACAAGGTCAGCCCACAAAACACTTTCAGTTCCGTGTTTCCATAGTGGATTTCAAAGGGAATATTCTAACACTGCATCAAGCATGAACATTTATTATTTTACGGAATTCAAATTCCAGGCATGATTTCAAAACATTATGAAATATTTCTCATATGCATTAAGCATATATTTAGACACATTTAATATGTATTAGGCATATTTAAGTATCTTCTATTTTATGGTGGTTACGATGAACAATAATGATGGTTAGTGATGGGTTTTGCTTCAGATTAAATAGAACATTGCACAGTGTTCTTTTTCCACAATACCACCAAGCCAGGATGTACACAGGTTGACCACCACACACTGTCTCCAGCACAGGATCCCTGGACAGTTCACCGCACTTATAGGAGAGAAACAACTACCAGCTGGGCCTATATCAGCTGGGCCTATACCAGCTGGGCCTATACCAGCTGGGCCTATATCAGCTGGGCCTATACCAGCTGGGCCTATATCAGCTGGGCCTATACCAGCTGGGCCTATACCAGCTGGGCCTATACCAGCTGGGTCTATATCAGCTGGGCCTATACCAGCTGGGCCTATACCAGCTGGGTCTATATCAGCTGGGCCTATACCAGCTGGGCCTATACCAGCTGGGCCTATACCAGCTGGGTCTATATCAGCTGGGCCTATACCAGCTGGGCCTATACCAGCTGGGTCTATATCAGCTGGGCCTATACCAGCTGGGTCTATATCAGCTGGGCCTATACCAGCTGGGCCTATACCAGCTGGGCCTATATCAGCTGGGCCTATACCAGCTGGGCCTATATCAGCTGGGCCTATATCAGCTGGGCCTATACCAGCTGGGCCTATATCAGCTGGGCCTATATCAGCTGGGCCTATACCAGCTGGGCCTATATCAGCTGGGCCTATATCAGCTGGGCCTATATCACCAGCCTCCCTGATTAGTTGGCACCATGTAGAGAGACATCTTGTTTGTGTGCACACATGTATACGTGTTCGTAGGTGCGTCTGATTTTGTGTGTGTGTGTGTGTGTGTGTGTGCTCATGTCCCCGTCTGTGTCTATATTTGTGTGTGTGCATAACTGTGTGCACACACGTGAGTGTATATGTACGTGTGCATATGTGTGCGCGTATGTTTGTGTGCTGATCTGTGCATGTGCTGATGTGCAGCAGAGCTCCTTACCATAGTGGCAGTGAAGGGGATGTTGTCTATGAGACAGGAGACCAGGGCGGAGACCCACATGACCAGGATGATGGCGATGGCCAGACGATCCCCCTCTGGCACCGCCTGGTAGAACAGATAACACCACAGCCATGTCACCACCAAACATTCTGCTTTCGGTAAACACGAACACAAACACACACGTCTCTCTTTGTGTCAACCCCACAGTTTTCACACGCCTATGAATGCCAGCGTTGAGGTGGGCGGGCGGTCTAACAGGCTGTGTGTGACACAGACACACTGGACTCATTATCACTGCACCCACAGTCTGTTACTCTCAGGCGTAACTATCTCTCTCTCTCTCTCTCTCTCTCTCTCTCTCTCTCTCACACACACACACACCCAAGTCTCCAGGTTTCTCTGTACCCTCCCACTCTCAGTTTCTTCAATACTATACAGACACCCTCTCCACACCATTGCATCCCCCCCCCCCCCCCTCTCATCAGGCATCTCAGTGTAGGAGGGCTAATGCCTCAGCTCTCCCCAGCAGCACCTGTCATGAGTAATTACCCTGAGTGTAAAAGGCCCCCCCCAAACACATGCTGACGGCCATCAGTGTGTGTTCCCCCAGCCGCCCGCCACAGTGCCTGAGCAAATCTCTACAACTGTAATATGACCCACCCGACCCAAATGAAAACTGCAATCAAGAGTAAATCTGGAGAATAAGCACACGCTCACTTAGGCATATACTGTGTCTCCACATTCGGCTGGGTGAACCATTCACACCTCTTTACAGGTACGAAAACGGGCCAATACTGGATCGATAACCCAAAGAAACGAAATGCCATGTTGTGTTCACTTTCTATAACTTTACCACCAGAACAAAGTGCCACTTAAACCACATACATGCACGTGCACGACTTCCAGGTTTCCTAGTCATAGACTCACTTTTATTAACGCTGCTGTCTGCTCCCCAATGTAGTCAATGAGCTGCAGTTGGGCCAGAGCCTTAGAAACACAAAGAGAAACTCATTAGGCTGTGAGGATCCAAAACAGAGACAACAGGAGAAGACGCAGGGCAGCATTTAACAGCCCTGTCTGAACAGAGCCCCGTGGTCCAGGTAGCCCGCTCAAGTGTCCATGTGTTGGCACACCCTTGGTTTTGCAGTCTGGTGACAGTGACAGTGCAGTGTCTGTGTTGGTTAGCTCTTATGTGGCAAGTCAACAGTTTATCTTGGAGCTGCGTTAAGCTCCTTGTAGTGCCCCAGGGTGGAACTCCCTGCCCACTGACTCATCCTTCTCCCTAAACAAAGGATTAAAACAGCAACAGCAAACAGCCCAGCAAGCACTTCTCCTGCTGACACGGTCTCTTTTATGAGGGTTCCCAGGTTCTCTCTACAGCTCAGAGGGACAGTGCCTAGGCAGGTCTTTACTTACAGTATACTGTCTGTATATGTATTACCTTGGAATATTTCCTGTATATGCATATGTACTCACACACATCCCAATCTGGGCCACTGTATATGGCGAGTATGTAGTGGGGGGGGGGGGGGGGGGTTCGGTGGGGAGTGGTGGTGTTGGACACGGTCATACCTCCATGAGCACAAACAGAGCCGCAAAGAAGAGTAGCGTGGCCCATTCCACTCTGTGAAGGATAATCTCAAAGTCCTGGATGTCAGCCAGGATCAGCAACCACAGAGCCCCCAAAACAGCTATCCAGCCTGGGGAGACAAGAATCACTCAGGCATGGTGACTAGCAGGGACCTTCAGTAAACAAAGAGTGTTCCTCTACATTGTTGGGCTTTAGCTCTGGCAAATGTACAGAATTTAAAAAGTAACAGATTCTTCATGTGTAATGTGTGGTTTCTGCATGTTGCTTTAAATGCCAAACATGTACCTCAGCTATCTCTCTCCGGCCAACATTATGGATACTGCTATACTTAGCGTGCTTTTAAGTTTGTGCTGAGCAGTTTAGGCACGTATCTGATTTACAATCTCAATAAATCCAATTTTCCTCCATTTCATGGAAAACTTGATATTTCACGGGAAAAGGCTGATTGCCATTGCAGGATTTCGTTCCTGATACAAATGATCAGCAGTTTCATGAGGGAGATTTAGCAGGTGGAATCAGGTGAGCTCCTGCTTGGATGGACTGAAAACCTGTGGTCACACCAGCCGTGCAGATAATGTGATTTAAAGGGCCAAAGGGCCTACTGACAGCATGGCCAAAAGTCAGCAGGAAAGTGTATGACACATCAGCACTTTGGATCATTCATCCAAATGGCGCCAGCCAAACACAGGCTGAGTTCACCCAGCATAATGGGCAGTACAACAGGCCTCCATCAGAGGTCTTCTGGCCACCACCGCAGGGCAGCTTCAGGCCAGCCACTGAATGTGCTGCCCATAAACGTCTCATCATGGAACTCTTCACAAGTGATGTGGAGAGCAGGGGCATAAAAAAATATGAGTGCTTGGTTAAGTGTTAAGTAGGTGAAGTAGATTAGTGTCAGCGAGTTGAAAATTGGTTTTTAAAGAAATATATATTGATATATCGAATGCAGCAGGAACATCAAGTCCTGGCATACTCAGGAGAGTCCAGGATGTTCTTTATTGTGATGAACTAGGACATTTTTATTTAAGAAGGTCAAAAGGTTCTCATGCACAATTTATTCTCTAATACTCCAGTATGATAAAGGTATTGATGTTGAAAAACACTGGACTTTTACAAAGCCGTTCTTGACATCAACATTTTGTTCCTTTGCTGATATTTAGATTACACTATTTTCCATCTGATGTCTTGAACACTTTCATGTCCAAATCTCTCAATGTCTGCTTGACGTTTTATTTCCTGTCCCAATCTCACTATGAGTGCTTTTATGTGAGATTGTTCCAGTATCTGATAACAAAGACGTCTAAGGTTCCCTGGTCTCTCTGCTTAATGCTTTGGTAATGCAACAGAGTAATATGCCTCAGTTGTAAGGCAGAAAGTGTATCTGATTATGTTTGGTCAGTCTAATCAAACAGTCATTATCCTAGCTATCTCCCTTTCTCTCACACACACACACACACACACACACACACACATACATATATATATATATGCTGGAATTTGATAGCCATTAGCAGAAATCCCCAATCTTCCCACCTGTCCTTGGAACAGAGAATATGTGAATATGCATCCCAATTTTGCAAAATGTGAGTAACCAGGTGAGTGCTGGTTAAAGGGCTAATGAGAGCAGGAAAAGATAGAAGGGTCGACGAAAACCAATCAGAGGGAAAGGAGAGGAGGGAGATAGCAAGAGGAGAAAAAATGCTCTTTGGGATGTAAAACCAGACAGGTTGCTTAAGTGTTTATGGAGTGTGTGTGTGTGTGTGTGTGTGTGTGTGTGTGTGTGTGTGTGTGTGTGTGTGTGTGTGTGTGTGTGTGTGTGTGCGTGTGTGTGTGTGTGTGTGTGTGTGTGTGTGTGTGTGTGTGTGTGTGTGTGTGTGTGTGTGTGTGTGTGAGTGTGTGGTCTGCGTGTTTGACTTTGTGGGTGCAGCCCTGTTGAGATGCTAATTGCAAATCAGCATTTGAGGCAGGTGGTCAGGCGTTGACAAGAGGGAGGTGAGAGGGAGCAGAGGCAGAGGGAGCAGAGAGCAGGGACTCAGGGCCAGGAAGGGCCTGAGAGTGAAGTGCCTCCTTCTCCTCTCCCTTCTGTTGTACTGTGTTAAATACTATTACATAACAACAGTTTCAATGATCTCCCACAGAAAAGATTTGTGAAGAACTCATGTCGCTGCAGAGTCACCTTTAACAAATTCAGACAAAAAGGAGCAATTTCTTAAATCAAGGTGGCTGGGAGGAGGGTTAGCGGGGATGTAGCAGAGAGCGAGAGAGAAGCAGACATGCTGTGCAATTAAAAGAGGCAGTGGAGGAGTCAGATGAGCTCATTCATCACTGGCAAAACAACTGCGGCTTGCCGGTCCGCCAGCTGAGGCCTACAGACGTCCTCCTCACGCTTGTTTGTCTTGAAGGCGGGATGTTAGCTCAGTCTCAGCCCCTCAAAGACCACGCGCGTGCTGCCCGACCCGGGCCGCCGCGGGCTGCTACACGCTACCCTGGAGCTGTGCTCAAATTAATCGCCTTTGTATGGGTTGGTGGCAGCAACGATGAATTATGTCTAGACAATATTTAAAGCAAAGGAAGTTTATGGCTGAGCAGTTATGATGAATTACATTAGTGGATTTCGTATTCCTGTTGCTAGTTTAATGCTAGATTTAAAACAAATCTTCGGATTTAAGCCGCTGTTGACTGGGTATACATGGAGCTGCGTTACTAGGTTTTCATGTTATGAAGAGATGTGCTTATCTGTTATTTAACTACTCCAAGTGCTGGATAGGTCAACTTCAGACTATAAAAGGCGATGCTAATTAGATGAAGCCCCCAGGTAGAAGGAAACTGTGAAATTGTGAAATAGAATAATATCAAATCAAAGCAGAGCTTTAACTTTACATTTTACACTCCAGAAACACCAAAAGAAAAATAAAATGCTTTATGGCTGTGTCTTTTTAAACTAAATGACTAAAACGAAAATACTTTGTATAGAGGATATAATGATGATAACAGCCTAAAGATAAGGATTAGATAGTGTGCCACACTTTCTGTTTCTGACAGACTACACTGCATCAGAAAGAATCATCATCATGCAGCTCTGTCAGCGGTTGACACAGTCTGGTTTCTTTTTATTGCGACGCTGTTTGTTCATCTGAACGTTCATTCAGTCCCGCCGAGTTTCCCTTCGAACTGATCCCGAGTAAGATGCAGAAACGCTTCCCAGCTCCTGACAAAGTCAGAAATGTTAGACTGAGCATTGTGGGTAGACTGTGAACTGTTGTGACGCTACAGCCCCTGATGGGTGACCCGGGACATGCACTGGAAGTGGCAGGGGTGGGAGAGGAAGAAACCAGGGCTGGGTGTGAACTGAAACTGTAAAAATAAAAACAAAAGTAAATATAATCCATAATTATATGGATTATAATCCATGCTTGTGGTGTCAGTTTAACATGTGTGTGGGCTCTTTATGATGTCTGTCATTTACGTACAATCTTTAATCAGTCTCTAAAGAATGTTAATTCACAAATAACTTTATGTTAATGTGAAATGGACAGTTACAAAATATCTCAGCCCAAAGTCCAACTTGATATGAACTCTTGTTCTTACTGTTCGGTGCTGGTCACTACACAAACAACTGTAATCCTAATTAGTCCAGAAAAATCACGATTAAAATCTTATGATTTCATCTGCCCACTCAACTTGTGTTTAGTTAACATTTCGTTCTTTAGTCATAAAGTTCACGGTATAACGTCTATAGTATTAGTTCCCAGAGCTACCAAGCTCACTGTAGTGTATAGCTGCAGAAATGCAATATGGATAAGGCATATGCTGTGAGAAGTCTAAGCAGAGTCATCATCACACAGCCTAAGCACGCACCCACTTCAGAGAGATGCCCCCTCTGGCTTCTATAGCTACATTGTACCCTGAGGGTCACAGAACATGGGGGAACTCATTGTCATGTAATCTTATCATCAGACACTCTCTTGCATGTTCCATTAACTATGTAATTTTCTTGACATTAGGATCAAACTAAGCCACCAAGAGAGGACTAAAATGAAGGCAAACCCCTTCCGCTGCATGAAGCAAATATTTTTTGATGTCCCCCATTATCTTGGCAATGTACTGCTTTATTTATAGCCTTCTGTTGTGCTTTAAATCCAGCTGCAAATAATTACTTTGTCAACAGATGGTTTCATACATGTACAAATTATCTCCTGCGCTAATATTGCTAGGTTAATTAGCATACATTTTCTATTTGTACTATACTTGGATATATGTATCATATGTAATTACTTGTCTATATATAATCACTTAGAAGCTTGAACTCTCACCCAGCTCCAGATGAATCCCAGGTACAAAGGAGTTCAAGAAAAACATGAAGATGACTATGGCCAGCACTGACACACACTTCACCAGTAGGATTTTGTCTGTTATTCTGTGCTGTAGAGAGATTAAGAGAGACTGAATCAGCAATGGAGTATAACAATGGAGAGCCCTCTCTGACACCGGCTATGAACTCTGAACAGTAGTTCAGGAGGATCGAGAGAAATTAGACCTCCATCTCTTCATTATGATGATAAAATCAGAACAGAATAACATCAGATCTTTGGGGTTACTGAAAGAAGAGCGGAGAGTTACTGAATGAAAATGTGGGTGGAAAGATTAGTGTAAGAATGAGTGTTATCTTTCACGTTCATCTGAACCTTTTTTTTATATAATTTGATGTGTTTTTTTTTAGCTTTTGTTTTGTCTTACCTTTTTCTGTAGCTCTTGAATGTTATTTTCCCAGTTTTTGTCCTCCTGGGATATTTGCCTGAAAGAAAGGGTATAAAACAAAAAATAATTAAAATCGCTTGTAAAATCTATCAGATCACAGACATAATTAAAATGATAGATAAACAAATAAATAATTACAAATTTATAAGTATTACTAAGTCTGATTTCGATTAGAGTCCAGTGATATATTTTACAGCCCAACTTTCCTAACTGCTAGAAATTTTGCCCTCAGCAACTGAACTCCTAATTGACCTGCCATTAGCTATGCTGGCCAAGCTAATAGTATGAAATCTCAGACTGGAATTAATTTGCTCATAACATCCTTATGGTATTTTGAGGTCAGTTATCTTAGCCCTCCACTGTTTCCTCCATATCTTGTGACTACAGAAAAGCCTGTTCTGACACAGAAGACAGATGGCTTCATAATCTCTTCATAAACCCTGATGTCTTATCCTCAACCTCGACCCTGAATCATTAGTGGTCAGTTTAAGCACACCAACATGCTTAAAATAGGCAACTGCAATAATGGAAAATGGGAGGTCAGTGCTACTACTGAAATTATAAGCCTAATATAAGATCACAGGATGTTGACTAGCTTGAAAATATTTTTGGTTGGCGTGCAATGAAGTAGGGATTAAACAGGGGTTAGTCGTGTTAAAAAGTCAGTGTGCTGTCAGTATGGAATGCAGTCATTGTCTGAGTCAAAAGATTAATAATTCCTCTAAGTTCAGATAGAACTCAAAAATTTCAAGGAGTAGTCAAATATTCAGGTTTCTGTGGGATGACACAGGGATAAAGGCATCACAGCCATGTTAGATAGTCAAGTGCCATCAGCATGCAGTATTGTGCATTGTATCAGTAATTTAAGCTTTCCATCAGGTTTGATGGTCCTCGCTTGAAAATTCAAGAAGCATCAAATTCAGTCGAATGAAATATATAACAGCCTAGATAAGTGCTCTTAGTATGTAGGTATGCATTTTGGGTTTTTCCATCAAATTTGATTGTAGGATTGGCCAGATGTGTTTGTGTGGGGGACACAGGATCTGGTGTTCCTGCATAAAACCATGGGGGGCAACAAATGGTGGTTTGCCTCAAAAAGTTCCCATAGCAATGGGATAAAACTGACCATTTGAATTTTGGTTATATAAGTGTGTTTGTGTGGCATGTTTGGTCTAATTTTGCAGCATGTTGTGTAGTGGGAAAGGTTATGCTACAGGGTAAGCGTTACATGTAGCTTTTTGTTTTTGCCAGGGAAAGTTTGTAGACTTCACCAAAAAAGTAGCAGTCCTGTGTGTAAATGCACTCTGTATGTACTCTGTTGTCTATACCATTAACCTGATTCCCATTGGTTAACCTAGTTTTTGTAACTGCTTTCCCTTTGAAATACTGGGGGGTATGAAGGGAGAGGGTTGTGGGTTTAAGGTATAAAGAGAGAGGGTTGTGGGTGTAGGGTATAAACGGAGAGGGTTGTGGATGTAGGGTATAAAGGGAGAGGGTTGTGGGTGTGTGGTATAAATGGAGGGGGTTGTGAGTGTAGGGTATAAAGGGAGAGGGTTGTGGGTGTGTGGTATAAATGGAGGGGGTTGTGGGTGTAGGGTATAAAGGGAGAGGGTTGTGGATCTAGGGTATAAAGGGAGAGGGTTGTGGGTGTAGGGTATACAGGGAGAGGGTTGTGGGCATATGGTATAAAGTGAGAGGGTTGTGGGTGTAGGGTATAAAGGGAGAGGGTTGTGGGTTGAGGGTATAAAGGGAGACGGTTGTGGGTGTAGGGTATGAAGGGAGAGGTTTGTGGGTGTAGGGTATGAAGGGAGAGGTTTGTGGGTGTAGGGTATAAAGTGAGAGGGTTGTGGGTGTAGGGTATAAAGGGAGAGGGTTGTGGGCGTAGGGTATAAAGGGAGAGGGTTGTGGGCGTAGGGTATAAAGGGAGAGGGTTGTGGGTGTGTGGTATAAAGGGAGAGGGTTGTGGGTGTGTGGTATAAATGGAGAGGGTTGTGGGTGTAGAGTATAAAGGTAGAGGGTTGTGGGTATAGGGTATACAGGGAGAGGGTTGTGGGTGTAGGGTATACAGGGAGAGGGTTGTGGGTGTAGGGTATGAAGGGAGAGGTTTGTGGGTGTAGGGTATAAAGGTAGAGGGTTGTGGGTGTAGGGTATAAAGTGAGAGGGTTGTGGGTGTAGGGTACACAGGGAGAGGGTTGTGGGCGTAGGGTATAAAGTGAGAGGGTTGTGGGTGTAGGGTATAAAGGGAGAGGGTTGTGGGTGTAAGGTACACAGGGAGAGGGTTGTGGGCGTAGGGTATAAAGTGAGAGGGTTGTGGGTGTAGGGTATAAATGGAGAGGGTTGTGGGTGTAGGGTACACAGGGAGAGGGTTGTGGGCGTAGGGTATAAAGTGAGAGGGTTGTGGGTGTAGGGTATAAAGGGAGAGGGTTGTGGGTGTAGGGTATACAGGGAGAGGGTTGTGGGTGTAGGGTACACAGGGAGAGGGTTGTGGGTGTAGGGTATAAAGTGAGAGGGTTGTGGGTGTAGGGTATAAAGGGAGAGGGTTGTGGGTGTAGGGTATAAAGGGAGAGGGTTGTGGGCATAGGGTATAAATGGAGAGGGTTGTGGGTGTAGGGTATAAAGGGAGAGGGTTGTGCCTGGGCCAGATCAGCTCTTAATTAGTATAAGATAAATCAATGCTAACACCAATTCCATATAAAGTATTCCATCTGCTGTGCATGTTAATAATAAACCTCTGACAAAGCAGCTATTGTTTATAGCAAGTAAATGTATAAAGTTGTTTAGATATATTCTGTAACCTGCACTGAGCTATTTGAGAAGTTAGTTATTTTAGATTCTTACTAAAGAACTAACTTAACTATAATTTGGAGTGAGATATTTTATTAGGGGTTTTTTTTGCATGTTAATCCTTCTTCTGCACCTATTTCCTTTCTTGTTTGTAGCCAAGCAGGTAGAGTAGTTAAATATCATAACTAAAACCCCTACATGATTGTTGTAGTTAAAAATAATATCAAACAGCTGTAAAAACAATGTTATTCTTGAAAAAGAAAGAGAGGTGAGTGGTTAGACAGGGAGGTGAGTGGTTAGCTAGAGAGGTGAGTGGTTAGATAGGGAGGTGAATGGTTCGATAGAAAGGTGAGTGGTTAGACAGGGAGGTGAGTGGTTAGACAGAGGTGAGTGGTTAGCTAGAGAGGTGAGTGATTAGATAGGGAGGTGAGTTTTTAGACAGGGAGGTGAGTGGTTAGACAGGGAGGTGAGTGGTTAGACAGAGAGGTGAGTGGTTAGCTAGAGAGGTGAGTGATTGGATAGGGAGGTGAGTGGTTAGATAGGGAGGTGAGTGGTTAGACAGGGAGGTGAGTGGTTAGACAGAGAGGTGAGTGGTTAGCTAGAGAGGTGAGTGATTGGATAGGGAGGTGAGTGGTTAGACAAGGAGGTGAGTGGTTAGACAGGGAGGTGAGTGGTTAGACAGAGAGGTGAGTGGTTAGCTAGAGAGGTGAGTGATTAGATAGGGAGGTGAGTGGTTAGATAGATAGGTGAGTCGTTAGATAGATGTCTATGACCATCAGTTGCATCATTTTCATTTTTAGCATTTTAGCATTATAAATTGGATTGCTGTTCATTCCTCTGATTAGCTCAGAATTAATAATACCACAATCAGTGTTATTGGCTGACACGTGATCTGAGAAAGACACTCTTAACAACAATTATTTAAGACACTCTTATTAAATTATTAAACAAAGACACACTTAACATAAAATATTCTAGCATACGAAAACATTCAATCTGTTAAATTTGCTTGTTGGATCAGTTTCTCGATAGATCACGACCTCGAGTATATAATTTGCATAATTGTTATGTTTGGATTCAGGTGAGCAATATGTTCTTGGTGTCCACATGAAACAATATATTCCCAATACAGTTTAGTGCACTAAACATGATGCATCACATTCAAATCTTCATGTTGATTATAGCAACACTATGTGTTTTAACCACATCCTTAGAGTATTAGGGACTACAGAGCGAATATGAAGCCAATACACTAAAGCCATTATATGTCCATTAATTTTACAAATAACAATGATGTATTCAATGATGTATTCTGCAAATGCAGCTTTGCCTTAATAAATAATTAGAGGGTGGCACCCCTAAGAGTGCCCTTGCCACCCAATGTATTAAACCTTGGACACGTAACTGGAATGGAGGGATGAATTAAAGAACAGAAGGGACAGATAAATGAGTGCATTCAGTATGGAATGAGATCGTTTGCTTTGCGTTAACAGCTGAATCATTAGGTCAAGTTTGATGGCTCTATGAAAATTTAAAGGAACAGCAAAATCAATGAGTTTCTGTGGGAGGATGGAGGCATGATGGAAATGGTAGCAGTGTTAGATGTGTTAAATGGATGAGGGCTAATGAGTAGCTTGTGAGCTATAGGGGAAAGAATGCATTAAAATACAAATTCTATGGGATACAAAGTGTGGCACGAAAAAGCAAACAAAAGCCCTTTGCATCAGCATCAAGCACCACCACAACAAGTTAAACAGATGTCAGAACATGGACAGATTCGAAGAAGGATGGATAGTGTGGTGAGAAAATAGGCATGTAAGCTAGCAAAAGCTATCTTTAAAAGTGAAGTAAGAATAAGAACAATGAGAAAAAGAAGAAGATATAAAAGCCAACCAAATTATACATGATTCCCATGATTGCAATGACATGCAAAGTCAGCGTGATCTAAAATGGTAACCTTTTGTTTCATATGCATCAGAAAACACAATAAATACAGTATGGAGGGTTTCTACAGGAGACCGGTGGTCAGTCACAGTTTTAGCCTTGCCACAGGTGTGAGTGAATAATGCTCACAAGAGGGATCTGACCTGCTCTGTAAGGTTTTGACTGCTTGGCACAAAATAATGTCAATGGACTCCAAATCGGTGCAGAACATTTACATAAATAAATATTGAAATGCAAATACTTGCAGGGCAACTAAATTAACTGTATTAGGACTAGATAGAAACATAATATGCATTGATTTGTTGTTGGCCACTTGTGGTGCTTTGGATTATTCTGCATTCATCACCACAGTAACCAGGTCTAAATCTCACAGCTGACAGAGCAGCCAGATAGCCCAGGCCTTGCTTTATAGGTCAGTATACCAGTCAACTGCAAGCCTTCCTTAGTTTACAAATAATCTTATAATATTGGATTTGGATCGTAGAAATAGTTGCAAATGTCAGATGTTTGACTTTGTAATGTGACTATATCTCTAGGCAGAGACTGAGGGACCAGAAGAGCTCCCCCCAGTGGCGCCTGCCTGCAATACCTCTGGAAAGTTCGGAGCTTCTTGCGCAGGAGGCTCTCCAGGTCGAGCACCTTCTGCATGAGGAGGCACTTGACGGCGGTCTCCTCCCGGCTGGCTGGGTTGATGCGGTGCGCCGTCTGTCTCCACACCAGGATCTCGTGCTTCAGCTCTGCAGACGGACACACGCCCAGCCGAGACAAACGGGTCAGCGAGAAGCCAAAGAAGAGAGCGGAGCCGTGCACCCACAAGTCCAGTTTCAGATTCAGTGACAGCGAGTGAAGGCGAGCGAGGTATTTCTCCACGGGTTGGAGAAACACCTCTCTCGGAAAACAGACACAAAGTGGTTGTTTTGCCAACGCATGGCAACATCTCATTCTTCAGCTCAATAAGGCAAGATGGAGTTCTGACTAAGAGTGATTCATTTATGGGGGTGACAAGCCCTTCCTGCGCACCGTGTATTCAATGAGCTTTCATCAGGCAGATGACAGTGGCTAATAGCTTACACGTGTGCCCTCTCTTATGCTCCAGGCTATTTTCTTTATGTATTTATTTGCAAGCTCACACTGAATGCAGCAGCAGTGGGCAGCTGGTAATGAGAATGGAGAAACCCTAAGCACGGGCCCATCTTCCCTACAGCAAACACTGAGCATATTGGCGCGTAAAAGCCATTTCCAATCATTAGGATCTCTCTGGGCCCCCCGTGGACACCGAATCCTACCCGCTGGTGCCAGGGATTGACTGACTCCGGAGTAGGTAGAGATAAGGGGGAAATGTCTGCAAAGAGAGCGGAAGAGAGGATAAAGGCGAGCCTGGGTGTCTTCCATGACTTCGTGCCCATCTCCCCCACTGTACATCTTAGAAAGGGTTGCTAGGCGCCCTTAATAGGGACTAATTGAGACACAGGAAGCACACTGTTCACCAATCAGCACAATTACTGATGGCAGCAGGAGCCAGGGGAATGGCCTGGTGGTTCTGGCCACCGAGGCAAAGCAGCCAGGCTGTGCCAAGGGACCATGCTCTGCACGGGCTCTCGGCTTTATGGATTCAGGATTGGACTGGCATTGAGCGTCCACTAGACGGTGGTCTTCCAGAGCCATTCAGGGTCTCGGAGGAACAGAAAGCTCTGTACCTCCCACCCTCCACAATCACTGGACTCTGCCACTGTGGGGCACACATCAACACTGTCTGTGTTTGCCCTGAAACCCAATAACCTCAGAGGGCAAAACAGAATAGGGGACGGTAGTTGGTCCCTCTCAACAGCAGTATGGTGCTCCTGGCACAAAGCGAAGGCTGGTAGCTTGGAGAAAATATAGTTCTCACCCTAAGGCCTCCCAAAGCAGAATTACTTACTTCCATCATATAAACTGGTTGCTGTTTAATCTGTACACAAAGGGGAGTAAACAAATTACATATTTTAAAGTGAATTAATTCATTCACAATTATTCTGGGCCAGTTTGAGTGAGAATATGCATAAGATTACTGCACAGGCAAGAACACAGGAAAGTAATACAGATAACTGTGGTTTAGCACTTAGACATTATTTCCAGCAGCCTGAACTGGGCCAGTGATGGTGCTATGTGATGGCACCCTGGGAAGAAATGAATGCAGCTCTGTTTTTTCCCCACCTGGTTTGAATGACATGAGGTGCTATTGATGGTTAAATCTTTATCCCAGAACATTAAAGTCTGTTCTGCCAACCCTTATGAAAACAGACTCATGACAAGCGCAGTGTATGAAAGACAATGCTGTGACTCAAAACAATCAAATCTTTTGGGGACTTGGTAATTAATACCTGTGACCTGTTCTCATGTTGAGTGCCTGACAGCAGTGAATTAATGATACACACAGTGAGCTCTGACTAATATTCAAATATACATGCTTGGAATTTCATGTCCCCGACTTAAATTGCTTTGCCGACCACTGTGCAGCAAGTCTCCAAATGTCATAGAAAAGCAGCGTTGTGGTTTGAAAGGGGACCTTGAGGGTGCATGCCAATGGCAAGACCCCCACTGACTATTCAGAGAGACTGTACAGGAAGCCTTGGCTCTCAAAGAAAGAGAGCATTATCGAAGAAAAGATATCATATGGATAGGCTTGTATGTGCATGCTTTTGTAATACTCTGAGGTGCACTGAGAGGGGTGTTGAGGAAGCTTGGGTGTTTAATTAGGATCCATGGAGCAGTCCAGCCACTCTCATAGAGGGACAATCTTCTAAGATGGCATCCAGCTTCCAAGAGGAAACCAGAACCAAGAGGGATTCATGGCTGAATCCCAGCGGTGCCACATGCCCTCTAAGGCTGGAGTTTCAGAACACAATCAGCTGCCTTCTTATTTGGAAAGGAGGATGGCTGATGTTTTGACATGAACTGATGTTTTAGCAATTCTTGAATTCTGGAGCTTTGAATCTATTGAGGCGCCTGACAATACAGTGCAGCCAGTGGTTTGAAAAGTAACCGCCACACAAACCACAAACGTCCATCAATCTACTTAATGTTTACAATGGAGATACTTGCTACAATGAGAACTGGTAATTAAGTTCCTCTCAGGAAAAAAAGAGCAGCGCTAAGATTTATATACGTTTTATCTAAAAGCAAAATAAACAAATATTAGTTGATTAACTAAAATCATAAGCAATACAAAAGAGAATAGCAATGGAGGTTCAATTAACCTGAAGATTCAGATAAGGAAAAAAAACCACACTGTGCAAAAAAAAACACTGTGCAAAATCTATGCACAATAAAGAGCTTTAGAAAAGAGGTGTACACATGCTGGGTTAGATTTATTCAGTTCCTGTAGATGCCTATAAGTGTGTCTAAAGCGTCCTTTTTGCCCACAAGGAATAAGCTGCACCATCACAATGCAAATTACTTTTTATGCATGTTGTTGGAACGTTATTCCAGAATGTTCCATGTCTTTCTGGATTATTCCAACCACATATAATTCATGCGCGTTATTCTTACCAAGACCTGGAACTTTAATTTTGAATCTTGCATATATACCAAAAACCACAAACAAGTAGAGGTACATACTGGACTTTGTAAACAAGTAAAAGTGGAGCTATTTGTGGTTTTAGTTACAATGAAAAATGGCAAAACACAAGCTCTTACAGTAAAGTACGGTGCATATTGGTACTACCAATTAGTTGTGTTAATGAGCTGTTTATCCAGTGTGCACTCACCCTTTTGAAGAATTTTCTTTTTGAGCTCAAAGAGCTCATGCCTTTGATGTTGGATGGTCTTGAGAATAACTGGGTATACAATGCTGGGGCATTCAGTGGGCAGAATAAGTAGGCTAGTTCACATGCATCACATTTGATGGATGTCTTGGTTATGAATTAATCATTCTTAGTGTTCAATCTGAGCATTTTTATTTATTTTTTGCCTAAGGATAATTTTGTAAGTTTAGTGAATATGTTTTTAGAAATGATCTCCAGCTCATACTATGTGAAAGCATGGTTTCCTTTAAAAATGCTAAAACAAAAGTTACGATTTAAAAGTGTTACAATTGTTACAATTTAAAACCTCAAAAAATCGTAACACTAACTCCAAGTTCCAAAATGTCATCCTTCTCTTCACCATTTCTACACAGCAATATTAAATGTGCTCCTACAAACAATAATACACTAGATTAGTACACTAGTTTTACTAGAAACCCTCTACTGGCATAATAACATTTTTAGTCATTAATCATTTTTTATTATGTTGTAAATTTTAAATGCAATCCCTAAACATAAATTTTTCATATTATTAATATCACTTAAAAAGTAAAATAGTAACTACATTAACTGTTAACATGGTACTAATCATTTATTCATGATTATTGTTATGTTTTTTAACATGTTCAGGTACAAACATTTGTCACTTTGTTATATATTTGCTCATTGCTGTTAATTACTGTATATGTTAACGTAAAGTACTAACACCATAATTATTATTAGGTTATAAATGGGGACAAATAACTTCTCGTTATGCAGTAATATACTTTGTGCTCTACTGGGATATCTGCTTGTCATTGAAGATAAAATTCTCATATTCATAAACTAGGAGTTAATATTCAATTGCATGTGTACAATATTTAGAGCCTCTGATATTGTCCGAAAGGACTTGAGGGAGGTCACCTATGGATTTATGGTTTTAATACAGCAGTATTAAACCTTGGAGGACAGAGTCATCTGATAGAGATAATGAGAATATTGGTGTAAATGTTCATAAGGAGGCACAGGGGGAAACAGTGATTTCGTTTTCATATTGTGGAGGGTCCTTTGTGTGTCTACAAAAGAATAAGATGACACGGCAGACATGTGACACACAGCCAATTAATGATACTTATGAGGTCATCGTGTGGAGTCACATCTAGTAAGGGGACAGAGTATAATTCAGCCAAGAGGTTCTGAATGTACGGAGGTTCTGAGAGTTTTCTAAGAGATTTAAAAATAGTGGTTAAATAATGCACCATTGTATGACACAGTGACACTCACCACCTTAACCCTTAGATCTCTCTACATGGATGGTTCATTATTTACGATTCTTCTATTTTCCAGGAAAGCTATATTTTCTTCTTTTTGGGCCATTGTTATAATAATTTATTTGTATTACCTGATAAGCGTGTTGATTGAAAAATTCTCTCAAATTCTGTGTTTTAAGGCCAAAGGTTTTAGCCATCTGTTTTTGTTCAGCTTAACAAAGACTTGGTTCCAGCACGTGTAATGATGAACTGATCTCTGAAGGAAATGATGGCCTCTCCACTCACCCACAATCTCACTGGACTCTTTGTTGTAGAGTTTCTTATTCCAGTAGAGCAGCCGCAGAAATGGAAACGATGTGAGCAGCACCAGACAGATCCCCAGGAACATGTAGCCTGTAAATGCAGCAAAACCAAGCCCCTGAACAGGGAGGGAGAGTGTGAAAGAGAGAAGGTGGGGAGAGAGAGAGAGAGAGAGAGAGAGAGAGAGAGAGATAGAGAGAGAGATGTGGTGTCACTGTACAACAAAGAGCAATTTACAAAACAGTTTCCAAAAAGCAGAACAGCAGATATTAAATATAATCTGACATCTAGACAGATGAACAGATGGAGGCTTTAAACATACTTTACTGTATCATTATTTAATTGACCATCACTAATTCACACATCAGATTGAGATACATGAAGTCTTTCAGTTAGGGTCTAGGCCTCATTACATTACAGAAAAACAATGATTACAAAATTTTCTGATATACTCAAAAATGTTGTTGGCATTAAGGGAATAGCCCCTTCCTGGTTCACATTTTACTTAACTGGTCATTACATCTGTGAACATAAATGGTGGCTTTTCAGCATACACCATGGTTAATGTTGGTGTCCCAAAAGGATATATTCTAGGACCTCTGCTTTTTTATCTATACTACTTATAAGTGGATTTATTCTTAACACTGTGCTAGTTTTCACAGCTAAGATGATGTCACTCAGTTAATTGTCTCAGGCAAACCAGATGACAAATATCAATGTAATATTACAGAGGAATATGTGAAGGACATCAGACACTAGATGTGGAGAAAGTTTTCCTCACTTAATCCTAACAAAACAGAAAAGTTCCCAATAGGCCAACAGACAGTCAGGAATAAACTGTCTAACCATAGAATAAACTGTAATGATCTCGAAATTACAGCATGTTCATTAATTAAAGATCTAAAATGACTGTAATTTTGGATCCCAATCTCATGTAATCATCCATCCATCCATTCGGTTATTCGCGTCTGGATCACGGGTGCAGTTGCCTAAGCAAGGAGGCCCAGTTTTCCCTCTCCCCAACTACCTCATCCAGCTCTTCTGAAGGGAATACTCAGGCATTCTCAGGACATCTGAGAGATATAATCTCTGGGTCTTCCCCAGGGTCTACTTTCAGTTGGATATGCCCGGAATGCCTCACCAAGGAGGCGCCCTGGGGGCATCCAGACCAGATGGCCAAACCACATCAAAAGGCTCTTCTCTTCATCGAGGAGCAGCGGCTTTACTCCGAGTTTCTCCCGGATGATCGTACTCCTCGCCCTATCTCTAAGGGAAAGCCCGGACACACTGCAGAGGAAACTCTTTTCAGCCGCTTGTATCTGCTATCTCATTCATTCGGTCACTACGTAGAGCTCGTGACCATAGGTAAGAGTCGGAACATAGATTGACCAGTAAACTAAATGACCAGCTCTCTCTTCACTGTGATGGTCCGGTACAGTGTCCAGCCAGGGGAACACTGCACACTGCAGACGCCCTGCACCGATCCACCTGTCAACCTGCCGTTCCATCCTTCCCTCACTCGTGAACAAGAACCCAAGAGACTTTAACTCCTCGACTTGAGGCAAGGACTTGAGGCAAGGACTCGAAGAGGGCACTCCATCCTTGTCCACCTGAGTACCATGGTCTCCGATTTAGAGGTGCTGATTCTCATCCTGGCCGTTTTGCTCTCGCCTGCAAACTGATCCAGCAAGAGCTGGAGGTTCTGGCCTGATGATGCCTACAGGACCGCATCATCTGCAAAAATGAGACATGGCATCCTGAGGCCACCAAACCGATCCCCCTCCACCACTGGCTACGCTGAGCAATTCTGTCCATAAAAGTTATGAACTGAATCTGTGACAAAGGGCAGCCCTGCTGAAGTCCAACCCCAACAGGAAACCAGTCTGACATACTGCCGCCATGTGAACCAAGCCCCTGCTCCATTTGGACAGGGAATGGATAGCCCATAGCAGCGAGTCCTGTACCCAATACTTCTGAGGAGGCTGAGGTGTGATCCCCCGATCCCTGATATTTGGAGCACACCCTCCAGTCCCCTTTTTAAAAAACATAACACGTCAGCCAGGACAGTCCCACAACATCCAGAGCCTTAAGGAACTCAGGCCACCCTTGACCTTGTTGCCAAGGAGTTTCATGATTACCTTGGTCACCTCGGCCCAAGTGATGGCTGAACTCTCAGCCGAGTTCCCCAGTTGTTCTTCCTCTATGGAAGGTGTGCTGGTGGGATCTGAAGCTAGTTATTGGGCCATGGAATGTAAATATGTTATGTTCATGTAAATAATATTTGTAGCATAGCCTTTTTTCACATCAGAACTATTGCAAAGTTTACAAATATACTATCAGTACATGATGCAGAGGTAGTCTATGCACATCTCACCTCTAGAGTAGACTACTGTAATGTGTACTCTGTAAACATTAGACTTCTATCTACTCTGTAAACATTCTGTAAGTGCATATACAAACTCCAGTTAGTTCAAAATGCCGCAGCCAGAGTTCTTACTAGGATTAGAAAATTTGATCATATTATTCCTATTTTAGCTACACTGCACTAGCCCCCAGTAAAATGTTATATTTATTGTAAAATACTTCTAATGGCCTACAAAGAACTGAACTGCCTCACAGTACCTTACTGAACTCTTGGTGCATTATGATCTGCCATTTCTGCTTAGATCATGCAAGGTGTTTTTTTAGAACCTAGGATAAGTGCACAGAATCTTTCCCTATAAAGCTCACACACTATGAACTAATCTTCCTTCATTGTTCGAGACTCAGACACAGTCTCAATATTTAAGGTTATGGTGAGAGCCTATTTGTTTAGTAAGGCATTTTATTAAATATCTCTCATCTTATGTAAAGGTGTAGATCTGGGGGTACATGGGTAGTTATGGCAAACTGGAATGTTGTGATGCTGTCATCTCTTTCTTGTCATTCGAGTTTGTTGACTGCGAGCGGCTGAGTGCTCATGTTCATGTCTGTGCTACCTTCTGGCTCCATCCTTTTATCTGTGCTGCCATAAGTAGATCTGCTGGAATCCATTCTTGCACATTATATAACCCTATTTGACACACTTCAGCATTGGAAGGTGCCTAACAATCACTGCTCTCTTTTTGTGAGCTACATCTACTTCTGGTGTCACGTTTTTGCTCCATCTCCTTCCATTCCCCCCACCCCCATGGCTCCTCTCACCTCCACCTCATCCACCCAAATCTCTGTCATCCTGAACAGCTGTTCCTGGGTCGTTCCTGCTCCAGATGGTTTTCAAACACACCTGCACTCATCAAACCCAGAATAGACTTCCATTGCTTGCTTGTTCTAATTACGCATTTTGTTCTTATTATTTATATTGTTGTTGTTGTGGGATGCGGTGTCGACATGACGGGGATGCCCCGCCCCCAGGAAGTTCCAGGAAATTCAAGTTAACAAGTCATTTCAAGTTAACAAGTCATCAGCTTTACAATATGTATTGATTTGAATCTAAAGTGCTGATCCAGCTATCACTTACATCAAGAGTACAAAGCCATAGCCCAGTTTATCTTTCATATCTTTATATGTCTGGATGCCATCATCTGAGTGGTTATGTTCTCCTATGATGTATGCTGCCAGGAGTAAACGGCCTACCAACACGATCCTGCACTCACTTTTAAGAGCTTATCTCTGAATGATGCTACTGAATAGTTCATAGTAGGAAACAGTTTATGCTAAACGCAATGATTTATGTGTAGTTCAGAGATATGTCATAAAGAAATGCTGGAAAATCAATAAAGGAGCAAAACGGGGGTAACTGCAGAACAGCATTGTGGTTGTAATTCTGATGTACAAACAGCATAGGCTTTGCAGAAAGCCAGAACTCGTAGTACTTGCACAGACTTAGAGCAGAATCAGAGAGGAACGGAGGGGTGGCAGTCTCAGCTGGCTGCTTGTATCTGGGTGGCCTCCCCGAAGTCGTAAATCGGCTCTTTCAAACACAATGCCATCATGGCACAGACACGATTAAGAAGACAAACACGGCCTTGTGGGACTGACAAAAGCCAAAACAGCAGAATGGGTATGGACTGTCCATCACTGAGTGTCAACAACAGTCCAAAAGAGGAGAGAAGAGAAGGAACGCTGGTGTGTAGTGACCTCTACAGGAGAGACACAGACAAGGGAGAGAGGGAGAGCAGAGGAAAGGAGGGGAGGAAGAGAGAGAAAGGGAGAAGAGTGGGGAGGAGAGGAGAAAGAGGGGGAGGGGAGGAAAGTGAGACATAGGAGAAGTGAAATAAGAGAGATTCTGAATGTGCTGAAAACATAATAAGAAAGAGTGAAGACACAACCAGTTGTAAATAATTGGATTTTGTGCCAAAGGGACAAAGTGAAGTAGTAGAGCTCATGGGTCATAATAACACTTTTGTAAAAGCTTTGCTGAAACAAAAGATCATTATCAATATCATTATTGATCATTATTGAATAAGTGTTTGTCCTTCAACCCATTTGAAGGTCTCACTCTGGTGCCTGGAACACCCAGACAACCCTCATGAGGCTAGCTTAGGCAAATAAAATCTATGTTTAAAGCAACATCAGCCAACAACACTGCATACACGTGACTTCTCTATCACACAATCACTTATCACAGCGAGTGTGTGTGTGTGTGTGTGTGTGTGTGTGTGTGTGTGTGTGTGTGTGAGTGAGTGGGTGTGAGTGGGTTAAATCTTTCTTAGGGAGACCTATGTGATGATGGTGATGATGCAAGTGCTGTGTAAATGAGAACTCCCTCTCTGCGTTCTGCCTCTAACGTTCCACTTTCATCCAGCTGAGAGAACGAGGTCCCACATTGAAGAAGCAGAAGAAGCATGAGTGAGAGACAGAGAGAAAGAACAGATGAAGAAAGAGAGAAGAGTGGGAAACAGGGAGGGAGGGAGCCTGTTTTTTCCTGAGCAGTCAGGTGCTGGGCTGTTTCATGTTTCTGGATGCCCTGCAGCAGGTCTTGGGCTCCCACATCCTGGCACTTCATCTTACCCACACCGTGACTGGCAGGCAGGCAGCTGCCACAGCTACTGCTTCCTCGGTGACCCTAAAACTACATCTCCCATCATGCCACACACGCCTCGTCTTCAGGAAGTGCCGCAGACGAGCAGATGAACAGTGGGCCGGTGTCGGCACCACTGGACACGCTGTGCGGGACTCTGTGCGTGACACGTGCGCAGGACACGTGCGCGGGACGCCAGCGAGGGTGCATGTCGAGCCGCACAGTGCCAACAAACCCAAACAAACAAGGACTCGTGCCTTGTGTGACATGATGACTGTTTTAGAACTGGTCGCCATGGGCAACAGCTCCACAGGAGGACATACACATGGCGACCACTCCAGCTGGGAAACATGGTTTGAATTGTGGATTTTCTAGAGCCTGTGTGCTGCTTATAATGTGGTTTGGAAATAGCTTTAATTTAAAGTCCAATACGTTATGAGTGATTCAGATACAGTGATGTTTCACTGGCACCACGTCACCTTCATCACTACCAAAGAAAAACTGTTCCTGCTAACATAACTGTATGCATTGTCATTTCAATGGTTCAGTATTAATATTAATATTTCTTATTTCTAATGTGTTAATTTTGATATCTATAAAATCCTTTACTTATTAGCCCTGATTAACCTAGCAGGCGTATTACTAAGTAATATTGACTTTATATTAATCAACATCATCTGATTTAAATGAATTTTTAATGGATCACTGTTCTAATGGATTTTTATTATAATGAATAATTCCCTTTCAGTGTACCTGAACATTTGACAAAAAGCTGGCATGTTGGGTCCCCTAATCTAAAAAGAGGACCCAGTTCTAAATGATTCCTTTTACCTGCTGAAGACGAGGGGTATTTCACAAGATAACTCTAAATCCACTAGTCTCATGGACTAACCTTATATGTCATTATATGTCATCTACCTATGTAACAGGTATTGAAATGAATAATTTTTTTAACTGTAAAACATATAGACCTGTATGCATGTTGCACAAATGTTCGAGGGCTCAGTACAAGCACAAGCACTTTGAATGCCCATGAGTATTAAATGCAAACAGAGTGGATAAAATCCCCATGTGCACATAAAATCACAGACCGGGGGGGGGGGGGGAGATGTTGGAACAGCACTGCTTATATAAAACAGCCGTTTTATATGTTCTTTCACTGTTTGCCTCAGTGTGGTGGATAAGCTTTAGCTTAGATTTCAGTCACTCAAAGGGATTCTGAGCATGACTGCAGTGTAACCAAACACTACCACGTGCGACGGTATCACGTGATCAGTCACGGGGACATACTCAGGTGGGGTTGGTTAACTCACATCATGTATGTGTCAAACTGAATGAGGCCTCCTTCAGAATGATCACAGAGATTCACACACGCACTTGCACTCATAAACACCTTCTCATGTACACCCCCCCCCCCCCCCACCAAACTAACACGTAAGTATACTCATCTGACCCAGATCAAACAGACTCCCATCTCCTACACGCACACCAGGAGATCCTTTAGTGTCATTTGGGTTTCACTGACTCTTTCTTTTATTGCATCAGGTTGCACACACGCACGCACACGCACTCGCACACACACACGTGCACGTGCGCACACACATGCACACACATACATACACATGCTCACTGGTGGCGACAACAAGCCTGTTGACATGCTTGAAATCCTCTGATAAATGTGATCTTACAGCACGGTTTATCGCTGCATGTCTGTGAGTGAATGTCAGAGCTAGCTAAACCGGAGTCAGTTCAATGCTCAAGGAGATGAGCACATAAACAACACCCAACAAAAGACGTTGGATTCATAAGACTGCAAGTGAAGAAGAGGAGGGAACTTAATTTTCAGCTTAGATCTGTTTAATTCTTCTGATTGAAGAGGAGCTTTGTGGAAGAGACTGTGTGTCTTAGTTAGCATGTGAGAATGGTCTACTGTAGGAGTCAGCTGCACATAAATGAACAACCTGCAAGTCTTGTAAGCAAAAACACATTTTCCTATGTGTGATCACGAGGGCGTTCAACATGGCAGGCATTCTAGGTGAGCTCTGGAATACTCCCAAAGGGTCACCCTATCACTTAAGGAACAGGAGGTAAAATGTTGCCAGACCTTTAGAGTTCAAGCTTCAGCGTGTAATTCCCCCACCCAGATTACGGGTCGAGGACCCCGACCCTGTGCTCAGCCTAACCGCAGTGAGGGCTGAGAATGTGCAGACAGACACCTCGCACACTGCACTCTGTCCAGTGATGGACAGCAAGACCGTAAACATGCCCGTCGGTATGGACCACTAGTACAATCCTCTTTCATGTTGTTCTCCTCAAGCCAGCATGAAGAAAGCATTTCCAAAGCCTTCGTACTAATTTCCAGAAAGACTGAATGAATGTGGAATTAAAAATAAATTCTATCAATCTGCATGGTTCTTCTTATGAACACCACATCTCCACTGGAGAACTGAACCCACAGAACACAAGGCATTCTGTACCTTTAAGAGAACAAGGAAAAGTAGCAGGTGCGTTACTTTTTCAAACGCTTATTTTAGTTTTCTGCCATCAAGGGTTTCAAGCAAAACTTTGAATTTGCAGATACAGAGTTTTTATCAACCCGCTTTTTGGAGTCCTTATCCAGTAGGATGGTGCCCTTGAAGAAGAAAATGCAACTAGAGCATAATTTCAGCATCGTGGTCGTGTGTAAAAAGCAGTGTGACAGGCAAGGATGCTGTCTCTTTAGAGCCTTCACAGCTCTCTCAAAGCCTGTGCCCAAAGAGCTCTTTGAACAAGGCAGGAATTTCATCATAGCTGGGGAAAAGAGGAAGCGACCCAAATGAAAGCATGCAGGAGAAATATGGAACCTCCTGCAGCCTGTGCACAGGAGAAATGCTGAATGATGGGGCATTTTAATGAAGCCTCTACAATGCAGCTTGTCCGCAGTGCCATCATCAACAAAAAGGTCAAAAGAAGTGATGGGAAGGTTTGCAATTTTAGGGGGAAACAGGAAAACGGCTACATTTGGGATCCACGATCAAAAGAGGACAAAATGGTGCTGTGAGCTTATAAAATGAGTCAACGTCAAAATTCATGTTGTGAAATTCTCGCCCTAAATGCTGCCTTTACTTTAATTAGGTTTAGTAATCAGAAAGCTTTGGTGTCTGTCCAGAATTTCACGTTTTCTGAGTTTAAGTCATTGCATTTAAAATAGCTCATTTAAAGCTCATTAGGTGTCTTTTACTTCCTAGGCAGGGGAATTCAATTTCAAGCCATATGCCCTCAATATACATTGTAATGTATCTGATTCTGTGTATTGGATTCAGTTTAATGCAAATTGGTTGAAAAGTAGATAGCTGGGAGGCTTTGATGAATAACACGTTATCAGGCAGGTGAAGTGCAGTGTGAGGTGATTTCCATTTAGATGTGTTATGTATTGCAAAACTGCTGATTTCAAGTGTTTTCTAGTGTAGTAGTCAGTACCAGATTACTGTGTCTCAAATATCTTATCTGTATCAGAAACGTTCATACATTCAAGAATGAATTTTCATGTAGAATTGATACAATGACCTAAACTCCTGTGTGTGTATGGTAGATGATAGCTCTAATACACCCTCACACACTCACACACACACACACACACACACACACACAGAGTCTATCTCTATGGCGTATGGTAGGATGTCTCCTGAGAGTGCTTCCTTAATCACTATCCAGACCTGGAGATGAAAGCCGCTCTGAGATCTACTTCTGCCTCTGTCTAACAACAGCACACACATACACACACACGCGAGCGCACACACACACGCATACACACACACGCATACACACACGCGCACACACCCACACAGCCTCTGGGCACAATCAGTTGGCGAGGGCCACTGATGCATTGTGTCATCATCTTTGTCTGTGCCCTCCGTCGCAGACGATTCCAAGCACTTAAACCCGCACTAATGCAAACACCTCGCACATTCACACACTCATCTCAAAGCACAGGTGAGCACACTCTGGGACAGTGAGTGTAGCCTGCAGGAGGGTCAAAATGAGGCCGTATCTCAGGCTGACAGACATCTCCGTCACCCTTCAGCCCAGGGCCAGGCAGCTTAAAAACACTCCTTCCCCTGCAGTAAACCAGCCTACAAATCAGAATAAAATGTCCTTACACCCTCCCACTGAGACCTACATAACCCCCTACCTAATCTCTCTTTCTCTCTCTCTCTCCCTCCCTCTCACTCACACACACACACACACAAACACACACACACACACACACACACAAACACACACACACACACACACACACACACAAACACACACACACACACACACACACACACGGTGTGACAGCAGTGTCTTGTAGCCTGCCAACTCTGCATGTGGAGGTCAACTAATAAAACTCTTTGAAAGAACAACAAGTGTGTACGTAACCCGGACCAGCAGAGTGGAGGTAATGTTGTAGGGTCAGTGTGTGACAGACAGCTGCATGCTGGCGGACGCTTTATTAAAGTATTAAAGCTCATGTTGTGGAACAGGAATGGAGGAAAGGCCTTGCACACAAGGTCTAAGGAGATGATAGCCAACGTTATACTTGCCAAAGTTCTAGTCAGTAAAGGTAATGCAGGAGCAAATGTACAAAATCACCAGGCAATACAGTGGAAGAGCTACTGAGGGTGCTGAAGACCCCCACCCTTCACCCCCACCCTCACCCCCAGCCCTCAGCCCCGCCCTCAGCCCCGCCCACAGCTCACAGGAAGAGCTCAGTGGGAATGATGGACACACTGGCCCTGCCAGTTTGCTACAGAGTTACATCACCTTACCTGTGTGTGTGTGAGAGTAAATCTGGCAGGATGTACATGAATATGATTAATGGTGTGAGGTGTGAGGTGTGAGGTGTGTGTGTGTGTGTGTGTGTGTGTGTGTGTGTGTGTGTGTGTGTGTGTGTGTGTGTGTGTGTGTGTGTGTGAGAGAGAGAGAGAGTGGGTAATCGCAGAGCTGCCAGCTCGTATGTTTGTATGATTAATGATATGAAGGGGGTGTGTGTCCACTGCTGCAGAGAGAGGGATAGTGCAGTGGAGTGAAGTCACCATTATGACAAAAAGAAGCCTTGTCACATTAGTGCACATGCCTGTGTAATAATAACAACCTCCTCACACTTTAAAGTGTCATGAGTCATTTGTATAAAAGTGGAATATTCGCTGGGCTGTTTCTAAAGAACCTTATATAACTCCCTTTCCACCTACGGCAGCAGCCGATCCCTCGTTAACTCTTGCAGGGAGGAGGACGTACGTTTTTGCGCAGGTCTTGGTTGGACACGATGATGACATTGGGAGGGTCTCCCACCGCCGTGGCCGCTCCTCCGATGTTTGTGAAGATGACCTCCGCAATTAGTACATGTCTTGGATCCAGATTCAGCACTTCACATAGCCTGTCCATGTGCACACACACACACACACACACGCACATGTGCACAGAAGTATACTAATATGTCTTTGCAGGAGTATACTAGAATGTTTTTCCAGGAGTATACTAATATGTCTTTTCAGGAGTATACTAGAATGTTATTCCAGGGAAATACTACAATGTTACTTGTGGCTTGAATGCCACTATAATGGATGGGTGCAAAACTGCAAAAACGAATAACAACTAAAGACAATAACTAGTGAACAGCCACAGAGCTCCCTCCCTTTATCTACACCTGGCTGTAGGATGTCTGAAGTGGGGCAGATGATGAATGAATCTTTAGCCACGATAAATCAGCCTCAGCATTTGTGTAAGCAGATCACCTCTTCAATTGTCTCTACTGTTATGCAACTATGCGTATGGATCTGTGTGTGTGTGTGTGTGTGTGTGTGTGTGTTTATAGTCCATGTCTTAGAGTTCATTGTAAACCTCATCAATATTTCAAAGCCCGGTACTTTGACGTATGCAGTTGTTGGCAATGGCGTGTGTTTGGAGTGGAGCAGCTGCTCCAAACCTGCATCGCTACTATTTCTGTGTACTGAGTAAAACAATTCCACATGGAACTGTTTACATTTAGTTTCATTTAACTGTTCAGTTTGAAATGTGTAGTTGGATCACATTTCTGTGGTGGACATCCTGCAGGGGATGGTGGGTTTAAAGCAAGGCTTGACAGGCAGATAAAACTCACAAAATGATACAAAGGCAGCTGAAGCTATACGCAGGTTTCCATTTTTTTGCCTGCAGTAATGGAGCGTAGAGGCACGCTCAGGCGCTCAATCGAACATGACGCGTCCTAGATACCAGGCAGCGTTAACGGATAGCCTTATCTATGATAGAATTAAAATGGCAAAGTAATGCAATCAATCAATGCACATATATTACATGCAGAAAATAGCTCCCCGACACACAGCAGCAAAGCTCTGGCGCATGGAACCATACAATAGGGATGATCCATCATGCTGCCCTGTTGTCTGCTGTGGTATTTGGCTGTAATGGAGGAGTCCTGGAGAAAGGCAGTGGGCTGAACTGGCAGTGAAAAGACAGATGAGACAGAGGGTCTTCTAAAGAAGAGCCATTACTTGGTGTCTCCTTGTCCGACTCTAAAACTAAAGAAGCCCATCAGAGCAGGCTGAGAGCTCTTCAGGACTCTGCTGGTCCCTGTGTGGATAGAAGCCAGCCTTGACTAATGCTAACAGTCATGCCCCAAGAACATTTAGTACAGCGAGCGCCATCTTAGAACCTCGTGAGAGTGAGGAGACAGAGAGAAACGGGGAACGAGAAGGCTACAAAAGTTACGAAAAAGTACAAAAGAGAACAATAAAGATGGGGCAAAATAATCACAAAATGGCTGACAGCAAGTGAGAAGCGCATACATGGTGCTATTAAATATGGGTTGGTGAAAGCGGGAAAGTAATATACAAAATCAGAATGCTAAACATTCTGGAAATACAGCACCACCTCTGGGTTTGCCATTGTGAGATCAATGTGCACACGAAGGGACTCTACCTGATGGTAACGGGTGTGAAAAGCATCATGGTCGTCACATTGTCCAAAAAGGCAGAAAGAACAGCAGCGATGAGACAGAGGATGAAGATCATGGGCCACACTCTTCCTCTCGACAGCTGATATGCCTGCAATGCAACACAGCCATCACAAAAGGTGGAGCACATTTATGACAACTTCAGAAGTCTTTGATACGAATAAGATTCAGTTCATCATTATGTGCACATCCACTGGCTTCATACATCCCTTTATCTCATTGTCTCTATCTGCAAAGATAAACACGATCATGTTTTGTCAAGAATTTGGAAATTTTACAGGGATTACATTATTCAACATTATTCAACATATACAACATCTGAAAAATAAATACATTTGTTCAAATGAGATGGTCATTGGTTAACATTGAATGAATTCCCTGTTTACTTGAAACACTAAGAGAGGAGACATGCTTGATCACAGCACAAGTCAAAACGCTCCACTCTGCAGGTCCTGCCAGACACCAGACAGGCTGTGCAAGGTTGTCGCTATGGAGACATTATCTGGCTGTCTGGAATCGTCCTAATCAAGTAGCATGGTGGGGCTGCTGTCCACCTGTGATATCACATCTCCATGATTACACAGGACCCATGCACCAACCACACACACACACACACACACACACACACACACACACACACACACACACACACACACACACACACACACACACACACACAGCCAGCAAGGCAGACGGCAGGCGAGGATTGCCGTGTCGGTGGCCGGTCGCCCATCCCGAGGGAGGTGGCAGTGGGTGGGGGACATGGGTGGCATTTCCAGCTGTCTGCTCTCATTTTCAGGTTTGCGTATGCCCAGAGTCATTTTAATAATCATGAGGCAGTGCTGCCTGTTTTGCAGGTGGTTGGGTTTTACGAGCCCTCAACTCACCCGGGACACAGGCATGCTGCCCTCGCACTCGCCACAGAACATACGTGAACTGTACACAGCCCGTTAACTGCGGCCTCGCAGACCCAGGAGAAACAGGGCGGGCATTTCCATCCCAGCTCCCCACAGACAACAATGATGGATTTCAAACACTTTCATCATTTCTAACCCATTTTTCCAAAGATTTATATACTTTTTCATTGTTCCAAGAAGATTTGTTCCAGCTAATTTGATTCTGTATCCCTATAAGAGCTTGATATTCATCCATAAATTTCAAATATAAATCATTTCGGCACCTCTAGTAACCTGGCTTGGGGTGAATTATGGGGATTTTGGGAGGCAGAAGGAGAGGAGGAATGGACATATTTATGAATACGCTGGAGCGCATGCTATTCTGCGTGGCCGTACGGACCTCTCTCGTTGTGAATGTGCCAGAGGCATGTGTGACAGCGAATCTCCCCGCTCACCTTAACAGCACAATAATCGAAGAAGCCAGTCTCGGAAAAAATGGCAACCAAAATCATCTGGAAGTAAGCAGATATGAAAAGGTCAAAGTCAGAATGGATGTATACAACAGCATGAAGTACCGTATTATGTTTCAGAACACAACATTTCCCAAGCATCTACGCTTTTATTATTCATTTAGACGTAATAGTTTATACTTATGGTTAGTCAATAAAGGCAAATGTGTTCGTAAATTATGCATATTCTACCACAACTCTCACACTCAGAATACAACAGAATATCTTTGGCCTCAGCACACAGGAGCATTAACACAGGCAACAAATCGCCGTCTTTCTTTCGACTCAATTTTCCCTCATTTCTTTCCACAAATACTTCTATGTATAGTCACCGGCACTTTGCGTGAGCACCGAAGGAGCACTGTTTGTTTCCATGGAGACAGCCAGTGAACGCATCAAGATCTTGAACAGGGCTGTGCTCTGGATATAAGGCCGTACAGCAGCTGCTTGGATGTGCGCTGTTGTTACTAGGGCTTGCTTGTTACATTACCAGATAAAAAAGGTCTTCTTTTGAATCACAAGGCAAATAAAAGTACATAATCCCAAATAAAGCAATCACATCGTCAATAGCTGTGGCTTTCTGCCATTTACATGAGGGTAGTGAACTCGGAGGGGCGTAACGCACCATGCCAAACAGCAAGGCCAGGGTCTCGTAGTCGATCCACTGCACCACAGTCATCAGGCTGGGCCGCTGCGAGGGAGACAGACAGCACACTTCACACACCCACACGAAGCGCTCGCACGCGCACTTGCACGCTCCCTGCTTTGTCCTAAACGAGCGTCAGTGCATTAGCCACGTTATGGGCTGCGGTGGTGGATTACAGGCCAAAAGTGTCCTGGTTTTACATTTATAGCAGACGTCGGTCTCATGTGAACCCCGAGCAGTGAAGCAGGACTCTGGACTTCCATACAATGCTGTTAATCCATCATTAGGCTAATATTACATTTCACTGCCTTTCCTCATGCTAATGTAGCGTGCCCCAGCCATAGGCTCTCCTCTGCTCTCCGCACCAGTGTAGTTATAAATATCTTATCATTTTAAAGCTACTTTTCATATACATAATGTATTACACTGAATCCGTTACAGCAATTATTTTATTGTCATTCTGTCCAGCCAGTGACTGAGTTAATGCAAATGTTTATTGTCTCTACAGCAGTATCTTAAATGTACATAAAGTGGGTGCATACATATGGTATCAAACAGTTAATTCATTTAATGAAATGGAAATGCATTCGTTCACTCTCACCTAATAAAAGCTAATCATCATCACTTCTAGTTAAGTGAGCACATTCCAGAGTGCATCATTTAGGAAGGTAGGAGTAGTCTAATCTGGACAAAAAATCCTCAAAAGCTCAAGATCACATTAAAGATGCAGTCTGTGGTGTGTGTGTGTGTGTGTGTGTGTGTGTGTGTTTAAGCTCAGGAACAAAGTAACGTACATCTCCGATGAAGGCGAGCGCAGCAAGAGCAGCCAGTGAGCCCAACATGGCGGCCAGGGTGCGATGGACTACCTGCTAATGCAAAGGAAGATGTTACACTAGCCACACATCAGCTTTCGGCTTGTAGACCATTTCATTGGGTTTTGCCTAAATATATATATTATATAGTGTACATATACTATAGTATACTATATAGTATACTATAGTATACTATATAGTATACTATACTAGTATACTATAGTATATGTATATATACACACACACACGTTATAATACCCTTAACCTCTGTTATCTTATATCTGCCTTTATCTTGCAGCAAGGAAGCACAAGGCATCCATAAAAATCCTTGTTTCTTTTATTTTTTTGCATGCAGTAAATGAACACTGATACATGGGGGACTGTGCAGAGTGCTACCCAGATGAGTCACTTTGCCACTTTGTGTGCTCCTCAGAAAGTCCTTTCATGTACCATAAAACATGAATATGCTAATGATCTTCTAACCATGTCTTCCTTTTTTTATCTATAAGGCTCAGTTGTAGAGCTAAAATCACTATAATAATCCATGTCTGATGCTTCATCACAAAGCAGCACCTATCACTGAGGAAGATTAGGGTTTTCAACCCTCCACTCTTGGCATTGGACAAAACACAGGAGAATGCAGTATTGTCTGGGGCCTTAAGGACGCCACGTGCCACACAGACTGAAGGGCATTCTTCATGCCCACCAGGTCGGCTATGAGCAATCATTAGAAGACTAAGCAGTGGTGAGAAGCACTGTAGGGGAGAGTGACAGAAGCCAGCTAACAGCTAACCATTAGGATAACAGAGAAGCACAGCCCTGCTGGGACCCACCTACGGCCTACCTAGGGGGGAGGAACACTCACTGTTGCATTAGGACTGTGAAGCTACATCAAGTCAAGTCGAGGTTTAGCACCAAACAGATGGAGCACTGCTTTCAGAAAAAGGACCATGGCTACAGTCTGCTTATGTTTGTGATGCCTGGTTCCAAGTTTCACTGGAGGTTTTCAGATATATGAAAGACAGAAAGAGGCTGAGATACTCTTCTAAATGAATAAACATTATGAACCCAGTGAAAATAAAGTTAGAAGAAAGCCAAATAAAGTCCAAAATGTGGCCATATTTTTGGATAAGCTAGCACCAGGACCACAGAATTTGAGCACCTGTCATGAATAATCTATAAGGCATTATTAAAATGTTAAAAAGGTGTCTGCTATAAAATATTCAACATGCATTATTTATGTGTCATTTAACACATAAATATTCATAAATATTAGATGCTAAATGCTTCATAGATTTCAAGCACAAGTTTCGCCTGCAACAAAGAGTTTTTAACATGTATAGATCAATAAATGCTCATTTGATCATCGGCGGCTTCTTTTAAGCAACAATGCATTTGATAAAATGTTTGATTTTTGCTGTTTAAATTTGTGAAAATAGTGTTTTAAAAAGGTCATTGGTATATTGGTACATCAACTCTGAATGTAGGAAGCAGAATTCATCTATGGTTCACAATGGTGGGGGGAGAACTAGTGTTTGAGAAACCTGGATTATGAGAGACCTGCAGTCTGAGAAACCTTGAGAATGAGAGACCCTGAGTATGACAACTGGCTGCCAGTCTGACTTCCAGCAAGATGTGGGCTAACCCAGCTGTCTTATGACCCCACTGCTAAGCTGAAGATGTTTAATAGCCATTTTAATTGCAAATGGAATCCTGTAGACTTGTTCTGAGGATGATTGAAGTACGTGCAGTGCTAATGAAGGGGTCATATTAAGAAGCTGACTTTTCACATCTGTGGGAGCCACTTGTCTAGAAATAGTTGTGTAGGTTTCTTTACACTGTCAACTTTATGAAACATGCTAGCATTATAGCATTATGTGACTTTATTACTATGTGGTAGGGTTTATCCACAATGAAAAGGCACACATTTTAGACAGACAACTTTCATTGCATCTATTGTATCAGAAAACATGTCAGCTGCATGAAGGAAATGACCAAGACCTAAAGGCCCACAGATCTTTAATTTGTCCACCTGTGCGATGGACAATAGCATGCTACTATGTACTATGTCAGGCACCCTAGTGTGTTTCTAATGATGAGGACACTGGTTCAGTCACTGTGCTTTGTAGTAAAGTCCTCTAGTCTGTCTTACAGGATCTAATTGCATGACTCCAGGACAGACAGTGATATCAGTCCTAAACGTGGGATAAAAAGTTGAAGTTAATGGCTCGTCCTTTTTCTACATCTTTCAGAAACAAGAGACAGAGAAACATTAGCTCACAGGACGCACATACTACAAGGACCTTATCAGACCTAGCCCACGCAGATCAGACACAACATCAGATGATTAGGCATTCTTAGACTTAGATTGCATCAGAGAAGATTTTGTTGCGCTCAGTTATAGATGTTCAGGTAGAATGGAGTCAATGAGACAATGCTGTAGATAAAAACGTGCAGATGTTAGTGTGTTTAGATCATAGTAAGCGCTAGTGAAGAAGTGATAGAGTTGTTCAAAGTGTCATGAAAGGTAAGATCAGCTTGTTATGTTATATTATCATTATCTTGGCATCACCGTTTTTTTAATAGTGTAAATTAATTAATGAATAAGTACAAATTAATTAACTAAAACAACATAGGAGAGACTAAATAGCAGTTTACAAAAAATGTTAGTGCAAATCTGAAATACTTTCAGATATTTTCATGTAAATAATATTACAGTTGTTGTAGGGCATAATTATAAGGTTTGCAATAGTTTCTGGCCATCTAACTGAGAAAAAAAATTACACATTACTCCCTACCTTAGGGAGAACAGGGTGACCCCTAGTGGTCAATAGCAGTACTTGCCTGATGAGCACTCATCAAACGTATCAATGCTATGTCCTGAGATATGGTGCCTCCTCATAATACATGTTAAGTAGTTAACTTAATTATAGAATGATTTTAGAAAAGCAATCGTGTGTAATTTGTAAAATATTTTAAGTATTTTCAATTGTATTCTTAAACAACCTGAACTATTTGATGGTATTACCACATTTGCATTACATTTATTCTGCTTGGCAGACACTTTTATGCAAAGCGACTTACAAGATGTGACGTTTTCTCCATAAACAATTAGTGTAAAAGCAATAAAACACCACTCTTCTGTTCCCTTTCCCTCAAAGAAGGTATAATGCCATTCCCATGACATGTCACACTGAGGGCCTTATTACCCAGAATTCTGTCCCAGGTCCAAAGATTTGCATTAGGCAGTAGTTCTCATTACTAAAGGACAGCACCTAAAATCGACCTGAACACAGCATGCTCTCATTCCCCCACTGCTCAATTCAAGGACCTAAACAAGGAATCAGCAGTGGGTGTGTTTATAATTGACCATTACGGCAGACTATAGAACAGGCCACCCAAACAGGACTCACAGAGAAACTCTGTCATTTGGCAAAAACTTTAGATATCTTTCTTTATTTGTTTATGTGTTTTCTCTTATTTTATACAACAGTCACGTCAAGACACTACAGCACTTGTCATGATGAAATGGACGAATCAATTTTGTAGAATAATTCGGACTGGATATATTTTCAGAATTTCTGTGACAGATGCCACACTTTACCTCAAAGATGATGAGCACGTAGACTCCAGCCAGGATGAGTCCTGCAATCAGCACCTGTGTTTCCACGGTTACGTAAAGCGACTGGTACGTCATAGAGAGAGGAACGACCTGAGTGTCCTGAAGGAAGGCCTGCACATTAACCTGGATCGGAGCACTGGACACACAGACGCAACCAGGAGAATCAACACAGCAGTTCTTGTGCTGCCAAAGACCTCATTTGCTGAACTAGATATTATATATTTTAACATTTTAAATTAGTAGGTACTGTATTTAGCACTAGGCCCATTTCCTAAACAGCAAAATGAATCAAAATGGCTTTTATCTCTGTCCTGTTCCCCTGTTTAAAGAAATTAAACTAAACGGTTTCTATAGAAAGGGAGCACCTGCAATGTTGCCATGGTGAATGCAAACCCCACTGCTGAAAGCAAACCCCGCTGTAAAACGACTGCTGTGGCCAGCTCTGTCACATACCCAGGGAGCATGGCAAAGGTCCGCGTGGTGAGAGTCTGATCACTCCTCTTGGAATGTAAAGGAATGGTCCAGTTATAGAGCACCTGCGTGTGGAAGATCCAATGAAAACCTACTTTGTCACAAACGTATCAGCACTGGATGTGTGTGTGGGATGTGGCTGAGGTGCTTGGGGGTTGAGAAATTTTGCACATGAAGTGTTTTTCATATATTACTGTCAGTTTTAGTTTACAACAATATTCAGCTGCATGATTTTGATAAGTATTTGCTCTACAACATTGAATAAATCTGACAGGCTAGAAACATCTACAGATAAGTTATAGTCATAAATTTGAACAAAATATGGCATTGAATAATTGCATTCTGGAGAATAAACATTCTTCTTTAATATCTTGTTGGATTGGTTTCTTAACAGAATAAATAAATAAATATTGCACTTCAGAATTCCAATTCAAGAGCCATTGGACATGTGAAACCACAAAACTATTCAGGACTAAAACTAGTCACAAGTTATTTGGGCATCTGGATCTCACCTGTTCTCTCCTGCGAAAGCCCATCTCCAAAATTTGCTCCACCTGGATCAGAATGTACTCCTGGTCAGGACTGTTTTCCATTCTAGTTGTAAAGGGTCCGCCCACCTGAAGCTTCCACAGAGCATTGTCACGAAAGTTTGTCAGGTTCATTGCTACGGGGTCAGTCAGGTCAAGGGAAATGCCACAGTTACAGTAAATGTAATGCCAACTGCCATTTTCACCCCCTAAAACTGCACATGCTCCATGGTGTGCACCACCATGTCCATGGATGGTGCATTAGAATAAACTGCTCCATGAGAATTAGCATTCTAGTACATTTCCACCAGACCACTCAGAGTCGGGCAGCCAAAGCTACTCGTCACGTATTATCACTTCAGTTAAGTCCATAAGAACCACGGTAATTTTTTTAAATAGCAGATGGCAAGACCTCTCACAATCAAGAAAGATTAGCCAAGTCCCTCTGACAAATATGATACCTTTCAGGAATGAACTTTGAAAACTGTCATCCAGAAAACTGACATTATATTACACATACAAAATCCACTATCATCTAGCCAGTCGGATAAGAGCACACAGCAGTGCTCTCTGTTCAATCTCACAGCATCAACAAGGATACAGAAGCTTTGAGTGGAGGAGACCGCCAGCATCCTCCAGGGTCTCTCTCGGTCAGGGTACATGCTGAACACAAGCTGACCATGCCACACAAGCCATGTTAATATCTCACAACTTACATTTTCAATAACAGTAGAGTCTTGCACGGATCATGTCATTTATACAAAAACAAAAAGTCTATTGTGTCATGACCAGATGGCTCCAAAGACTTACTGAACAGAGGACAACCATGAGGAAGATGGTTATGAGTTTTATGATCCTTAAGCAGTACCTGTAAAACAACGGAAATTGAGTTCAATGGTGTTCTGCCTTCCTGCGGAATGCAGATGAATCACCTTGTGCATGCACACATAACAGTGATCCAGACTGCTAGGTCTGGTACCAAAGGTTGGAGGAACATTTGAAGCTGCGTTCATTTTTCTCAATGGAGACGGAGCGGGAGAGACTGGCCACTTCGCTGCCCAGCCGGCACCTCCGCTCCAGTTCCGCAGAGTTCTCCTCCCACGACTCCTCTCCAGGACCAAAGCTGGAGTCATGGAGCGTCATATACGTCACACTGCAGAGCACAGCAACATATCAGTCAGCTCACCAACACAGAATATGCGGCCAATCTGGACAATGCCAGAAAAGGGCTGTAAACCTTGGCTTAACCCAAACTTCTAGCATTGAACAAACATTTACAACTGTAAATTCTGTAAATCCAGCAGGGGTTCGAGGCTTATTAGAACTTATTACAGTGAATGCAGAGTGCTCTACTAGATCATAGTTAATGTAGCCTTGAGAACACCAGGCAGCTGTAGACAGAACTTCCCTTACTATTTGATTCAGTGACATTGGCAGTATGATGTGATAACTAAATTAGCATTAAAGTTTTGGATATGGCAAATATGCGTAGGAAAATGGGATTAAAAATAATTTGATACAAGTTACAATATAGTATAAGTATATAAATATATTTGATTTGATTTTTATTTGAACTCATTTGGATGTTTTTATGTGTTTATTTAATCTTAAATCATATATACATCATCTAAGCCTAACACAGAGATTATAATTTCAATACAGGTGTAATCCCATGGCCATAACTTGTACTAACTGTACATTAAAAAATTTTTTTAATAAAACAGTGGCTTCAGGTGTCACGTTGAGGACCCCGGCCCCTCCCTTTTGGGCGTGTGTATACGTTGTCCACGTGCTTTGTCTGCGTCTGAGGACCTCCGTGGTGATGGATATGTCGTGTAATAATCTGTCTCACCTGTGAATCGTCTCGTAATCACGTGGGGCTAATGTGGTCTGTCTATTTAATGTGCGCTCGCGCAGTGTCCTGTGCTCGTCGTTGTCTAAAGTCTACACGTTGCTGTGTCTGTGTATCTTTCTCCGTGCGCTATTGCGCAATCGTTTGCTGCTATAGAGGGATTCTGTGTCTTGTCCTTCACGCCGCACCCATCGTCACAGAACGACGAGCCGTTTTCGAGACACCAAGAACAATGCCAGGCTACACAACCCGGCCAAAGAAGAGCCAGCGCCCCAGCAAGCGGCATCATATTTAATGTGCGCTCACGCAGTGTCCTGTGCTCGTCGTTGTCTAAAGTCTACACGTTGCTGTGTCTGTATCGTTCTCCGTGCGCTATTGCGCAATCTTTGTTGAAATTAAAAGTGACGTTTGCTGCTATAGAGGGATTCTGTGTCTTGTCCTTCACGCCGCACCCATCGTCACATCAGGGTTTTCTCAAGGGCACACAGGGAACTAAGCTGGAAATTGATTCAGACCACCAATACGTTTAAAAAACAGTTCATACTGAAAAAAATTATACAATTTCATTTACAACATACAAGCCACCAGATAAGAAACATTCTAATTATGAATATTTCCATTAGTCCTTCAAAGAATGTGCATGAATTCTAAAGCACCATTAAACTATAAAATCCTGAAAATTAAGTGTCTCGAATGGAACACTTTGGTTTAATTAGAAAAACAAGGAGTTCAAGATCTCTTTAAGATATCAAAATGGCAGAAGTGATGTGCTGAACAGTCTTTGTCTTAAAACACGTCTTTAATTATATCTCCTGCTTCGATATAACATTTTGGTTAAATGTGAATGTCTTGGGTCATCTTTTCTCATTAAGAGGTGATAAAACATACAATTACAGCCTTCGGTACTGTCTAAACTGTTCTGAATAAGAGTGACTTTCTTCCTGCCCTGCTCAAACAGGGGTGTGAGATACGGTCTCATGAGACCAAAGCTGTTGTGTAACACAGCATCTGCACCTGGACACTAAACACTAAACACCTTTTACTTCTTACCTCCAATTAATTATGGTGGAATAAAAAACATTTGGTTGGGGGGATGCGTGGCACATATACAGGTCCTTCTCAAAAAATTAGCATATTGTGATAGTTCATCATTTTCTGGAATGTAGGCCTACTGATAAACATTAGACTTTCATATATTTTAGATTCATTACACACAACTGAAGTAGTTCAAGCCTTTTATTGTTTTAATATTGATGATTTTGGCAAAAAAGTTAAGAAAAAACTAAAATCCCCCCAAAAAAATTATCCCTCAAAAATGTGCATATTTCATCTGACCAATAAAAGAAGTGTGTTTAATACAAAAAAAAAGTCAACCTTCAAATAATTATGTTCAGTTATGCACTCAATACTTTTGAAATGACTGCTTCAGTGCGGCGTGGCATGGAGGCAATCAGCCTGTGGCACTGCTGAGGTGTTATGAAGGCCCAGGATGCTTCGATAGCAGCCTTAAGCTTATCCAGAGTGTTGGGTCTTGCATCTCAACTTTCTCTTCACAATATCCCACAGATTTTCTATGGGGTTCAGGTCAGGAGAGCCGGTAGGCCAATTGAGCACAGTAATACCATGGTCCGTAAACCATTTAAAAGTGGTTTTGGCACTGTGAGCAGGTGCCAGGTCGTGCTGAAAAATGAAATCTTCGTCTCCATAAAGCTTTTCAGCAGATGGAAGCATGAAGTGCTCCAAAATCTCCTGATAGCTAGCTGCATTGACCCTGCCCTTGATAAAACACAGTGGACCAACACCAGCAGCTGACATGGCACCCCAGACTATCACTGACTATTGGTACTTGACATTGGACTTCAAGCATTTTGGCATTTCCTTCTCCCCAGTCTTCCTCCAGTCTCTGGCACCTTGATTTCCCAATGACATGTAAGTACTTTGGACCACTGAGCAACAGACCAGTGCTGCTTCTCGGTAGCCCAGGTCAGGCGCTTTTGCCGCCGTTTCTGGTTTTAAAAGTGGCTTGAATGCGGCACCTGTAGCCCATTTCCTGCACACACCTGTGCACGGTGGCTCTGGATGTTTCTACTCCAGACTCAGTCCACTGATTCCGCAGGTCCCCCAAGGTCTGGAATCAGCCCTTCTCCACAATCTTCCTCAGGGTCCAGTCACCTCTTCTCATTGTGCAGCGTTTTCTGCCACATGTTTTCCTTCCCACTGAGGTGCCTTGATACAGCACTCTGGGAACAGTCTATTCGTTCAGAAATTTCTTTGTGTCTTACCCTCTTGCTTGAGAGTGTCAGTGATGGCCTTCTGGACAGCAGTCAGGTCGGCAGTCTTACCCATGATGGTGGTTTTGAGTAATAAACCAGGCTGGGAGTTTTTAAGAGCCTCAGGAATCTTTTGCAGGTGTTTAGAGTTAATTCGTTGATTCAGATGATTAGGTTAATAGCTCGTTTAGAGAACCTTTTCATGATATGCTAATTTTGTGAGATAGGAATTTTGGGTTTTCATGAGCTGTATGCCAAAATCATCAGTATTAAAACAATAAAAGACCTGAAATATTTCAGTTGGTGTGCAATGAATCTAAAATATATCAAAGTTACATTTTTATCATTAAATTATGAAAAATTATTAACTTTATCATACACTCACTTAACATAGGCCCATGCAATCCTACAATAACATGATTTACAGTTGGTTTATTAAAAATGCTTTTCAGTAAAAGTCAACAACAAAAACTCCAATAACAAATGATAGTCCAATGAAGGTAATTTAAAAACCAAGACATTTCCTTACTTAAAAAAACCCGGGACGCCCAGGACAGTGCGTGAAATACGGACATGTCCCAGGAAATACGGACGTTTAACATTATGTTCCCAATGACTCTGAGAATCTGAATCAGAAAAGGCTCGTTTTGGACTATGTGCCTAAAATGGCTGTGATGAATGCGGCACATCAGCCACTTCGTGAAACAAAACTTAAAAAATTTGAGAACACAGGACAGGCACTTCCAATGCCAACAGCCCTGACAAGCGTTAAACCTTTCGTGAATCTCTTCCTCTCAGTTCCCTCACTGATTTCTTCCCACTGATGGTGTGTTCGTGGACTAGGGAACGCAAAACTGAACATACTTGTCCACAGTTGCGCCTATGACTACTTTTACTAAGAATAACGGGTATGGCTTTTTCCCTCGGTCAGTGAAGTACAGTGTTAAACACTCAGTTTTAAACATGTTATCATTTATAGGCATCGAATGACATACGTTTCAAAGTAAGCAACTAAGCAATCTCAAGAGAACTAAGATCCGGTGAGACTCACGCGTCATCCTGCGACATCCGGAGTAATGGCGACCTCTCTGTTTGGCTGGATTTGCCTCTGAGGAAGTTTACCACACTGAAACTCCTTCTGAGGACAAGGCGGAGGGGCATTTTTACTACATCAATTTTACAAGCAATAATTCAAACATTCAACACAGAAATCAGTTGTTGCCATTTGTTCTTACAGTTCAATTAATCAACTGAAAAAAATGAGAGGTACCCCAAACAAAAAAACAGTTACCTCACAATATGAAAGCATCAGTTCATATCAAGCTTTAACATTTATTTTTCAATTCAGCATTGTTCTGCTCTGATTTTGAATGGTGCTACAGTTTTGTATAAGCAAGCACAGATATGGGAAAAAGAGCTCTGTTAAACCATTACAAATAACACCTCCTCTTTGGTCCACAGAGCTTATCTGACCCGTATTCTTGACTGCCTCGAGTCAGCCGTCACGTTTCCGTTCAAACCGTGAAAAGGCCATTCGACTCTGGCCCATTATCACACTTGGCTGAACACCTTGATGCGTCTCGCAGGAGGAGGGCTCGCTCAGCCACACGGCTCGGCAACTGATGATGCTCATCGCGTGGGCTACCCCCCCGAGCTAAAGATCATTAATGAGTGTGTCACAGTCACCACCTCTCACCCTCTGCCACTCTCTGTCCTCTCAGCTTAGCGGCCCTCGCCTGTTTCACGCTGAAGTAACAGTTTGAGTAGGTGATGACTAATCGTGGGCCCAGTAATAACTGCCTGTGTGCTGCCAGAAGCCTTTTCAGACTAAAGGAATACACTAGCAATCTATAGTTATGACTTAGAGAGAGATACAGAGCTCTTCAGAAGGATGAGGATGGAGCAATGAAAAAATACTGTGCTACCCTCCTAAAATGCTACCTCCAAGTTTTTTATTTTAACGAGGTTACAAAGATTTATGTATGGCTGTAATGAGCCAACGTAAAGGTATGCTCTGATGTTACAGCAGCAGATCTATGGAAAATGGAAGTGGGTGGAGATTTATTTTGCAGTGCATATTCATAGTCAGAGCTGTATATGCAAGATACAATATGGTTTTAAGCTCCAGCGATTGTGTTTACACCATTTGTGTTGTAAACAATGGGATCTTCATATATTAGAGAGAAACGAAAGGAGGAAAGGAAATAGTTTATATAAAAACACAGATGACAGGTGTGTTAAAAAGCTAAAGAACACAATAATGAATTACAAAATAGTTTATACAATAGTAATTGACTGGATAGCACTCTTCAAGTAGTACTTCAGATACATGGTTTGCAAAACCAGGCTGTATTGTGAAAGGTAAGAAACTGCAGTGGCACTCAAGACAGCATGAGTGTTGCGTTACCAGACGGTGTTTACTCTCAACATTTTTGTTTTTCTTCTTTCAACAGACATGTTACACTTTGCTTAAGTCTTGCGTAAAATAATATCAGTTTGTACAAACATTGATTGGAGGATGACTGTATGTTGCAAATAAGAGGATCCCTTTCCATCATCAGTCATTTGTGATCATCACCGTGGCGTGAGTCTCTCCTTGTGAGCAGTAATGCTTGTGAGAGGGGTAATGATAGCATGCTCCCGCCTCCTCCACCAAGCCCTAATGGCACTCACTGGCCTTCCTTTAAGCACGTTGCATGTCTAGAATTAATTGCAATGGGCCAGCGAAGATTAAACATTTGTACAAACCAAAACAAAAGAAGGAGCCATTACGGTTCTCAGAGCAAAGAGAACAAAGCAGAAGAGGACTGAGTAGACTTAGCGTTGGCTCACTGAGCAGCTTTTATCCGAATCAGTCATTAAGGCCAGACCATGCTCTGATCAGCCCATATTTATTTACATAAGCCTGACGTTAAAACACCCACTTCAAACTGCATTAACAATTCAATAGCAGCAAATTGAATAGAGCTCTCCTCGGAAAAGAAGAACTCAGGATAAGCTAATGTCTGGACATGCCAGACCTACTGCAGGACAAACTATGCTGACTACTTAATGGACCTTCTCAACTAATCTGACAAAAAAAAACTGCACGTAGTAATCCAGCACTATCCATCCTTGTGATGGTGATGGTGAAACGAAATGACGGTGTTCTATAAATGTAAACTGAGGTGAAGAAAGAGAGAGAGAGATAAAGAGAGTGAGAATTAGCTGTACCCAACACATGACCATTGGAATCCCACACAGGTTTAAAGCAGACCAAACAACAGAGGCCGGTCAGTCTAGCCCACCTCGCCGCCCCCACTGAGACAGTTATGCAAGCCTCCACTAGAACTGCTACAGTGGTGGTCTCTTATGTAAGCTTTCACATAACAAGACATTGTGCACTCACCAACTCTTACAGTGAAAGGTACAGCTGTGCAGAGCTGAAACAATTGTAATGTTCTGTCTCTGGCTTTGCCCATTTCACACCTGAAACCTAATTTAATCAATCACTGAATATTTCAAACAAAAGGTCTAGATCAAATGTCCACTGCCATGCAACATATTGTCTGGGATCATTGGTGCAGTAAGCAAGTCGACTTAATGTATGTAGAGTCATAACAAGTCAAAACAAGTATAGTCTCCAGGAGACATTTTGAGGTTAGGTATAGGACTGCCCATAGGATATGTTCAAGCCCCAGAATCCCTCTGTATACAGCCACATAGCAAATGGGATATATGGCATGTTAGCTGAGTGACTGGCAGGGTTTTAAAAGGCCAGCTTCATCTTATTGTGCACTACATCCAGGTTTATGAGGCTAGGAGGTCGGCAAAATCCATGTGTTCAATCAATGAGGAGGCCTGACTCTTCTGAACCTTGACTTAGCCCAGCCAACTTATCAATGAGATCATGAACAATGATGAACCTAGATCAATGAACTAAACCTAAAATAGTGCCTCTTTCAACATTATGTAACTGGACATGAAGAAAATGCTTTTCTGAAGAAAGATTACACTTTTTAGCGATGTATTAAAAATTGACCTGGAGATGATTCTTAAAATGATTCTTAGTGAATCTTCAGCAGGTGGAGAACATGACAGAGAACACATGGAGGCAACTAATGACATAAAGAGTGAAAATGGTGACAGCATCCCTCAGCATCTATCTGTCTGTCTGTCTGTCTGTCTGTCATCTGTCTGTCTATCTATGTATCCTCTCTTCACACACAATGATTTTTAAATCATTACTGCCACAGTGTTGAAGATTAAATATTAGCATGTTCTAAAGATTACAGTAACATCCCTTATTTCAATCCAGATCATTTAACACTGAAAATGACAATTTCTTCACAAACACATTCCACTTTATACACTCACATTTAGCACATGATTATGCTTTGATAATGTGAGCATCAATCCTATATGAAGATCCAACCAATGATCTAAGGAACAACATTCACAAACTACAAGAATAATAGAGTAATCCTTAAAATTCAAGGCCTTCAAGTGCCATATCAGCATTTAGCTCAATAGAAAACAAACTTGCAGCTGTTGCTGTGACTGCTATTACAGTAAGAGTTGCAGTAAAATTGCAATTATATGAGATGATACAAGGAAGGACCTTCCAGACCAAGATGTGCCATGCTGATTCCGACCGAACGCAACTACCCCTGAGACATTCAAAAGCCCAGAGCAGGCGGTGCAGTGGGTGCCACTACCTGTCGTCATGGCAGGCATCCGTGCAGATCATGTGATGTCCTGGGGGCACAGCAGCGGCCTGCAGCAGCTTCTGGGTCTCCCTCCTCTCTGAGAATCCCTCCAGGAGACGCAACTCGTCAAAGTTCCCGGCCATGGCCTCAGACTTCCTGTGGGCCACCCTGCTCGGATGGCTCTGCGCCCCTGCCTGGGACATCTCCAACTCCAAGGTGGCCTTGTTCTCCAGATACATCACAGTGGACTTGTAGACCTCCTGGGGAGGGGAGGGGGGAGTGCAGGCTTACAGGTATTTACATAGCACAGATATAGTGCAGGGTACATATTGTAAGATGTATAAAGGGACCCAAACAAAAAGGGAAAGGGAAACAAAAAGACCCAAAATGTTCAAATGCAGGTGGCTTTACCTAAGTAAATATCTTTACCTAAGTGCTGCCCACTTAGATAGATACAAATAGTAAACTTTGGGGCTTTCTGTCAATTGTGATTCTTCACTGTAATCTAAGTTTGTGTTCCGCATTTACCCATCTGTGCAATTAGAACACACACACACAAACACACACTAGTGATTACTAGGGGACTGTGGTGCACACATGCCCAGAATGGTGGGCTGCCCTAGCCCGGTGCCAGGGGAGCAGTTGGGGTTAGGTGCCTTGCTCAAGGGCACCTCAGTCATGGCCTCAGGCCTGGGAATCGAACCCACGACCCTCCGGTCACAAGACCAGTTCTCTACCACAGGACCATGACTGCCCCTGTTGATTCTTTGCTGGGTTTTTCTTTTGTTTGTTTAGCAGTGACATTTGAATAGGAAAATGAAAGAAATTTAAATTCCTTAAAGTCTGATAATAGGCAAGTTATGTTGAAATGATCTTGAGACGAACGGCAGAAAGGATCCTTCAAATATATTATTGATAAGATTTGTCGATTATTCAGAGGAAAGGCATTATTACATAGATCCTTTATGGATCCTGTGTGACTACAGTGGTTCTGTGCTACTGTCCTGTTTAGGATTTACAGATAGTGGTCAAAAAAAGAGAAAATATTCAGTAAAATGCCTCAAATAAGCATTTGTAGCAACTGAGGTATACAGAAGAACATCTCTGAACACAACACGACGAACCTTGAACCTTGACGGGCTGCACCAGTAGAAGACCACCCTGGGTGCGCTACTCCTGTCAGCTAAGAACAGGAAACTGAGCCTACAATTTGCACAGGACCACCAAAAGAAAGAAGATTGGAAAAACACTGCCTGGTCTGATAAGTCTCAATTTCTTGGATGGTAGGGTCCGAATTTGACGTAAACAACATGAAGGCATGGGTCCATCCCACCTTGTTTTGCTGGTTCTGGCTCGGGGTAGTGGTGTAATGGTGTGGGGGATATTTTCTTGGTATACTTTGTGCCATAAATGAGCATCATTGTAACACCAGAGCCCATCTGAATATTTGTGCTGACCATGTCCATCACTTTATGACATTATAATCACAATCCTGCATGTCCTGCAGCCCTTGTTTGGGCATGAATGATAGACATTTTGCACAGTAGATGAGTCTTTAATTATATGCCTACAGGAGGTTTGTTTAGTAACATTTTATAATACAATGGGTGGTAAGTGGATGTGCAAGATAGCTACAGAAAAACTTTACTCTTACTTGTTTCTAAAAGACAATAACAGGTTGTATTAGGGTTATTACAGAGACTCCACTGGGTTCCAGGTACTCTATTGAGTAGTTATTGGAGCCCAGACTGCTTCACTAACAGACCTGCCTGGGATGTGGCAAAGCCTACGATAATCATTAGCTTCACTGGCGAGGTGGCTGTCATCTACCAGACCAGGAGGACACAAGTATTCCAATTAAGTGAGAACTCCCTCGGGTGTTTCAGCCACCTTATCTTCTCTCTCCACATCACCCTGGTCTTTAGGTCCTGTGGAACCCTCACTAATCCCATGTATGCGTGTATGACAGGGAATCAGTCTTTATAACAATGATTTTCTTTGAGTTGGTATGTTTAGTTCAAGTTCTACTTAAATCAGCCTAGCTGCCCCCTAATCCTCTCATGTAAAGTACACTGCCGGGGGGGGGGGGGTTTGTCTCCACTGCCCAGTGCGTCACAGCCAAATCAGGGGCAGTTTTTTTCCCACTCTCCCCTGGGAAAAACACGTGAACGTCACAATCACCCGTGTGCTCATGCTTGGGTGGAGGCAATCTCAAGTCTGGGCATTCCTTTCTGCATGGGAATGAGAACTGCCCCAGTCGCACGGTGTGTGAGCACGTAACAGGCCTCTGTTTTCACCACAGTGACTGGAATGGTGAGTTGTGCTTCAAGTGCTCCGATGAGGGTTCTCACGAGAGAAACATTTGCAAGACGGAAAAGGTGCATAACTCTACTGGAGCTGAAACTCCCTCAGATCAGTTAAAAAGTGTCAAATTCTTCAAATTCTGAAATGTAGTTGCTCATTTTTGCACAATTGCCCATGTGCAAATGCACATGCACACAGTCCTTTAAACACATCTCCCTAGTGGGAAATTTGAAAACCCACATCGGAAGCATAATCGGAGTAGCCCCCAGCTAGCATGGTTCCCCCTCTAAGAAGGCTTTTGTTCATGCGTGCGGCAAGCGCATGAGTCCAGAGAAATGACGCAGAGTCCATAACGTCTGGCTGCACGCTCCCTGAGGCCAGAGGAGACCTCGTCAGCCACATGCTCCCTTTGACTTATGAGTAGTTCTTTGGGTGCTTGAGCTGCATAGTAAATCGAGCTGCCACTGCCTTGTTATCTATGACCAATAGCTTGGGCTGGTCTGCGCAAAATGGAGAGAGCCTGCTTTCAGGAGGCTGCCTCCTGGCCCAGAAGCCTTAGCACTCATGGCAAATCGGAAAGCAAGCGGGAGCACGGAGGAAAGACAAATGAAGTTTGTTTTTCAACAGACCAAGGCCGCGCCATTCAAACCACAACGTTTGCAGAGGGATAAGGGGAGGAGGGGCAGATTATGGCCTGCCATGGTTGCCAGGGGAACGGGATTAGATACAGCTCTCGTCTCCAGCGGTTACAGTGCAGACAACAAGCACCAGTGTGAGGCGTTAAGCAGCTGCAGACAGGCCTCAGAGGGGAGACAGAAAGACGCTGGGGAAATCTGTTTCCTGTTCTTTACTGTAGTCAAATTAAAAGTCTTGAGTCATTTGGTTGTTCAGGAATCCCTTATCTGTGTGTTTTAAGTTCCTGCTGAGAGAATCGCTGTAAGAGAGCTCCTAATAGAGGTGTCCTGGTGAAGGACTTTTAATATGAAATTTCCTCCATCATTAATACAACTAAGAGCACTAACAATGCTGACACAGAAATCAAGCACAAGTTGTTTGCACATCAAGAGAAGCTGGATGACTTTTATTTGCCTCTTCAGAGGCCTTTTGAAATACTAATGAATAAAACTGCATTTTGTGATCAAAATACAACTATGACATTTCACAAGCTGCTCTTTGTACATTTCTCTTCTCAAAGGTTGCAACAGATTCTCTAGCTTTGGACTTTGGACATACAACTGAAGTAGTATTAAACTAAAGGAGTTTAAACACACACACACACAAAGTGGGCATGTACTTACATAAATCCATCTCTTAATTCCATAAAAATAATGCAATTCCTGTAATTCTGATGCTCCAAGCCTAAAATTTATATAATATTTGTATTGATTTACTATTCAATATCTAAGTAACATGGTAAGTGTTTAAATTTCTCCCACATTTACCAAGAATCCAGATGAACAAAATCAATTATTTGTGGATGCACTTTTTTTTTCTTCAAAAGCGTCAAATAAATTATAACTCACAGGTTCTAACAGTGCATTCACCAGAAAGTGCAATACATTATATTAATGGAGGGAAAGTTTACCTTTGAAAATGTAAAATAAAAGTTGTAGAACGGATGATGAAGAAGATGATGATGATTATGATGATGATGATGATGATGATTCAATGGAAAGAAAGACAATCTCCAGTTTGGGCTGGGAAGCGTAGGGAGAGCTGTAAAGCAGACAGGAGGGAGGGAGGACGAGGTGGAGGGGAGCGAAGGAGTGCTCAGCACTGAGAGCAGGCGTCTGGAGGGAGATGGAGGGAGGAACCAGCGCCACTCTCATCTGACCACGGAGGATGGACCTGCGTGGCTCTCATACAGGTCTGCACAGTCCCCACAGGCTGGTGTAAAGGCAGTCTTTCCTACCTTCTAGACTCATAACATTTTGCATTATAGATTTGCAATAAACAATCATATATCCCACTTGGTGTGAAATTTATATAATTATTGTACTGACACTTCTTGAGTCATAAGTATTGTAAAATTATAGTTCAAAAGAGTAGTTTGATTTATATATATATATATATATATATATATATATATATATATATATATATAGTGGTTATGTTTGGAGTGGCAAATAAAGGAAACCCAAAAATTTCCATTTATTCTGAATCCATTCACTCAGTTTTATGAAAGCCTTTAGTCCAAAAAGCCCTTATCTCTTACACAATAGCACACTTCTTTTTGGTTGTGTTTATGAAGAACAGGGGGAAAACGAGGTCACAGCCCTAGTTCAGCCTGTGGACACATCCCAGGACCAGTAGTAATCACAGTTAGATGCAATAAAACCATATAACAATTTGAACGTTTTCTTATTTTTCAAGGATATTGCAATAGGAATTTCCAAAAATCATCAAGTGATGAGTGGTTTGCTCCAGAGTCACAAAGACTCCCAGTGAGAGACTGGCCAGAGGCCACAGCTCCCAGAGGCCACAGCTCCCAGAGGTGTCCCACTGGCTGTACTGGCCAGAGGTCACAGCTCCCAGAGGTGTCCCACTGGCTGTACTGGCCAGAGGTCACACCTCCCAGAGGTGTCCCACTGGCTGTACTGGCCAGAGGTCACAGCTCCCAGAGGTGTCCCACTGGTTGTACTGGCCAGAAGCCACAGCTCCCAGAGGTGTCCCACTGGTTGTACTGGCCAGATATGAGGCCCATATGGCTCCTGGTCAGCACCTCATCCAGTACTGTAGAAAGTAACAGTATTTTCCTAGTGCTATTCTAGCCCATTAAACTTCAGCATTTAGTAAATAAACAGAAATAAACTCACACATGTTGAGGTAAATTAATTAAAAATACAATTTGAAAATGGTTAGTCCTTCATATGACCGCTTGGACTTTGGACCTGAACCAACCTCATTAGCCGGGTTTCCATCCAAACCTTTCGAAAAAATAATGCGCAATTTCCAAGTTTCGACAGAAAAAAATGCGAATTAAGCCTTGTTTCCATTCATTACAGTTGTGCGAATAAACTTTAGATCACGTGAGAGGACGCCAAACAATAGTGATTTTACGTCCATCTGGCAGTTACGCATTTTTGCACGTTGAGGTTTTGAAAATTTTTTTTCTTTTTTTTTTCTATACATGGAGAAGTTAAATTCAATTTTTGCTCTCTCCAGAACTGTTTTTGCATGCATTTGCCATCTTTACATTGCAATCATGTACAGAACCACATGACTTGAGGCATGATACGTCATCGTTTATGCGAAAAACCCTTTTCCATCCAGTTTTTTCGAATTTTGGCGATGCGATAGTCTAACTTTTCCACCTCCTCCTAGCGTAAAAATCTTTTTGCGATATTTGGGGCTTTTTTCGAATTTTGGTCTTTTTCCATCCAGCTTTTTTCATGCGCATTTTCAAAATGCGCAAAAACTCGGTGGATGGAAAACCCTCTATAGTGTGTTAGCAGAGTGCCCAAGTCAGTGTACCCGTATCTAATTAAAGCCTGGCTAATTTAATTTATGTCCAATATTATGCCGCCTACTATGAACTTTATCTGACTGCTCACCACCAAACACAGCAAAACGTCTTCCTGTTCTACGTCTGCCTTTTAATACACTTACATAACACACCAGACACCAGAGCGTAAGCTGAATTATTTACCTATTGAACCATTACATCACACTTCAGAAAACAAAAAAAACCCAAACAAAAACAATTCAAAAACACTCTGGACTGGCGTTATTAGCTTCCTGAGATCACCCTGTACCTGTGCCGGTGTTCTGTCGAATTTTCCTACCATCGATATTTCCTACTGTGTCAGAGGGCATCACGTATTTGTAGACGTATCTCTGTAGAGTTTGTTTACCTTATGGAAACGTCATAATGTAGCGCAAATCAGCGTTTAAAATGTAGGATAATCTTTAAATTAAAAGTTTTATTTTGCGTATTCATGTATTGTTATTAATATTAATACAAGCAAATTGGATTGTTTACATCTTTGCATGAAAATGTTTTTAGCCTGTGTGTCATTATAAACCAGCATTAAGTTCATTAACACTATAGGTAGGAAATTTCGACAGCCTAAATGTCATTATAAAATATCATTAAGCCACCAAAATCATGACGTAATAGTGACTTGCGCATGCGCAGTAAGCCTAGGTAGGAATTTTCGACGGGTAGGAAAATTCGACAGAACACCGGCGGTTTCTGGTGCTCTCAGATCAGGGGGCGGAGTCTGTGAGAGCCGCTAAGATCCCGCCCTCCTCTCGTGGAAGAGTCTGAGCTGAGACACGCGGCTCTGTTCGTCACATGACCTCTGGAATTCCAGCCATGTAGGTCCAGATACCCACACAAAGCCAGCGGCCATTAACGTAAGATACAGGCTGGTTCTTTAGAAAGTATTTACAAAATAGTCAAATTAGTGTTTTAGAGAGAGCTCATATTATTTATGGACAACAGTAACAGTAGATGTTACATTCACTGCTGAATGCGATAGGATTTAATGTCGATATAATATCGAACTTTCTTGTTTTCAGGAGACAGCTTTTAGCCATTGAAATAGGTGGTTACGTGTGTAGTCAGTGCATAATGACAGCGTGTGCTAACTGAATCAGTCCAGTCATCTCCACCCACCCAGTCATGGTGATGACTTCCTGCGCTACATGGGAGAAGCACCTGACCCAATCCTGCTTAGTGAATTCAGCTCGAAAGAGGAAAAAAAGCCAGAAAAGAAGCTTTAAGATGGCGAAGAATGCCCCAGGCTTTTAAATCAAATTAAGCCATCCCATTTTTTCTCCTCCATTTTCTCCTTTTAACTGTACCGAGTCATGTGGCTTCAGAGTTTGACATGAATAGCAAAACTATGGCACATGATCCCAGTGAGCAGTTAACACCTGCAGTTCTGGGCTCTACACAGAACTGGGTCACCAGTGCAGAGAGCCCAGTCTGGATCTGCCCACATACTGTTACACACACAGATTCCACCTGGAGAGCTGAGACAGTCTGCTGAAACCGGACTGGGACCTTCAGTGCAGCCACACAGGGCCTATTTAGTACGAGCAAACCAGGTATGAGTCCTGCCCAAGGACTTCCACTGAGCTGTGGCCTCAGGATGTACCAGTCCTGGTTCTCAGAACTTGGACCACCAGGCCAGTAAAGTTTGAGTCCTGCCAGGGGTTAAATTCCAACCACCCAGTTCTAATTAATTTAGGTCTAGATACCAGAAGGTAGACTTTATTTGAAATCAACTTTAAGGTAGAATGAATGTGAAATCAACGTTGCAATGCAAAATCATAGCAGTCTTTGAACCTGACTGATATTCCACCTCATAAATAAATAAATAAAATTAATAAAGCAATCATGGAACTATTCTGATTTCATAAGGAAATGAGCTATTGTTAAATATTTTCTTTTTATTTTTTAACATATTTCTTTAACATGAATTAATTCAGGCTAGGCTGCTAATTAGTCTAGGTGTTCGTGTGGAACATCATTATACTCATGTCACTCAGCACCAATTCACCCACAGTAGGAAAGACAGACTCCGGATCCAATTCGTGACTATAAAAATGAAAGTTTCATTTGCTGTTCTTGACAGTTTGGAAAAGTCATTGGATGGAGAGGTTGCATACAAATCAGGAACCAGCGGTGTCCCACTCAATGTGGACAGAAACCTGCTGATCACAAAACCAAGCTCTGCAGGAGCTCACAGATCACTGGAAACAGCCTGCGGTCCATCACTTTTCATGTAATTGTTCTGGTTAATGAAACAATACAAACTAGCCAACACGGGAACCTCAGTGCGTTGATGGTCCAGGATACCTGGTCACTAAGATAATTATGAAGAAACCTCATTAAGCCTACCATGCAGGGCAGGGAGGGTTAACCTTATATAAAATATTATATATATTCATTCAGTGATATCAAAAGTCATTGGACTCCCCACCCCCCCCAATCTGAGATAATGGGTGACAGAATTTTGATGAAGTATGATAAATGAAAAAGAATTTGAAAAAGACTTTTGATAGTTTTAATATCTGAATGAAGGAATAAAAAAAAAAGAGAATCCCTTTGAAAGCAGATGATTTTATCTGGTTTAATCATTGAATATACATATTTTTCCAATGTCTGGTGGCATTTGCAGATCTATACATTATAAAAATTTAATCAAATAATGATGTTCACCGCAAAAAAAGACACTACATGGTCACTTAATTTGATGAAAAGTTCTTCAGAAACACTACAAAGTGGGTCGCACTGAAGATCAGTCTGAAGGGAAGAGCATCACAACAGACCATCTTAACGATGGACCATCAGATCAACTTTAAGACTTAGCCTAAAGTCCTAGAGCTCAGCAGAACCTGTTCCACATGTTCTCCTGTGTTTTGCACACATTCATCACACACCTGTGTGGTGCACAGAGGCGTACGCTCATCACACACCTGTGTGGTGCACAGAGGCGGACGCTCATCACACACCTGTGTGGTGCACAGAGGCGTACGCTCATCACACACCTGTGTGGTGCACAGAGGCGTATACTCATCACACACCTGTGTGGTGCACAGAGGCGTATGCTCATCACACACCTGTGTGGTGCACAGGGGTTTACGCTCATCACACACCTGTGTGGTGCACAGAGGCGTACGCTCATCACACACCTGTGTGGTGCACAGAGGTTTACGCTCATCACACACCTGTGTGGTGCAGAGGCGTACGCTCATCACACACCTGTGTGGTGCACAGAGGTTTACACTCATCACACACCTGTGTGGTGCACAGAGGCGTACGCTCATCACACACCTGTGTGGTGCACAGAGGCATACACTCATCACACACCTATGTGGTGCACAGAGGTTTACGCTCATCACACACCTGTGTGGTGCACAGAGGCATACACTCATCACACACCTATGTGGTGCACAGAGGTTTACGCTCATCACACACCTGTGTGGTGCACAGAGGCATACGCTCATCACACACCTGTGTGATGCACAGAGGTTTACACTCATCACACACCTGTGTGGTGCACAGAGGCGTACACTCATCACACACCTGTGTGGTGCAGAGGTTTACGCTCATCACACACCTGTGTGGTGCACAGAGGCATACGCTCATCACACACCTGTGTGGTGCACAGAGGTTTACGCTCATCACACACCTGTGTGGTGCACAGAGGCGTACGCTCATCACACACCTGTGTGGTGCACAGAGGCGTATACTCATCACACACCTGTGTGGTGCACAGAGGCGTACGCTCATCACACACCTGTGTGGTGCACAGAGGCGTACTCATCACACACCCGTCACCCTTTTACAACTTGAAGAGAGATCTGGACTATTTTGTCCCCGTTCTTGGGATTTCTGCTCAGCTGCACAGATTTGCAAGCAATGCTCCATTTCAGTCTAATTTTCTTTTTTAAACAGAAATTTATTAACATTTATTTATTACATGGGAATGACATCTTATGAACACATGGCACAGTAATATTTACATTCCAACAGGAGGCCAGTGCAGACACACAGTTGAGACGGAGGGGAGTGGAAATGGTAGAGACCGGCAGCCTAAAACCAACCTGAACTCCTGATGACACCCATGAACTAGCAGCTCACCTGCGTCTACATTTAAAAGTGCTTTTGCAAAGAATACACTGCTATTTCTGAGGAGGAGGATGAGGAGGAGGAAGCTGTATACAAGGCGCTCTAACTGAAGAGATGTGTTTAAACGCTACATTGAAGCCAGACCGGAGAAGTGTCCAGAGACAGTCAGGGTTGGTCTACCACAGTGCTAGGCTACACGGCCCATCTGTCTTGGTAAAACATGTAAAACACAATGTCCACAAACATTTACATGTGTAGTTCTCCCCTCTCTCTGGCTCTTTATCTTAAATAAACAACAACAAAAAAAACTAGGGGTTTTCTTCACCAGCTTATAGTGCTTTGAAAGCTAATTGCACATAGAGATACACTTCCTCTCTTCATTTTAGTCATGGTAGTACGTGTGTGTATGCACTTAGATGAGTTTAAAACGGACATCTTCAGTTCAGGGGTTTTTTTTTGTGTGTTTGTTTTTTCTTTGCTTGGCAGCATTGTGTGTGTGTGTGTGTGTGGTGCTGTGCGTGCGGGTGGGCCGGGCTGCGGCGCCGGTCAGTGCCCGGTCAGGTAGTCCTGGGTGGAGTCCGAGGCGAAGGAGTCGGCGTCCTCGTTGTCGGAGTCCTCGCTGCTGTCGTCGGCGGCCGGCTCGCCGCTCAGGGCGATGCGGGCGTAGTCGTCCGTGTCGATGGACTTGCAGAAGTGGATGGCATACTTCAGCTTCTCCTCCAGCACCAGTTTGCAGGAGTAGCGCGGCAGCTTGAGCAGGAAGAAGCAGGTGTAGGACTCCGGCAGGAAGTGGTCCGGCGGGTTGTACTTGTCCAGCACCTGGGGGGGGGGAGTGGGTCATTGTGGATGTGCCAGGATGGGACTAGAGTAGCGACTGGGGATTTGGGACGGTGTGTGGTTACAAATAACGATCATGGCAATCGCGGCACAGACAAACATGGCTGCCAAAGCGAGTTAGAGGGAAGGGGCGTGGCTAGATTTGTGCCAATCAGGTGTGGATGCCCTCACCTGCACCACAAAGTCACGTCCACGGAAGTCGGCGATGGTCCGGGGCAGGCGGGTGCGTCCCCACACGAAGCGGAGGAAGAGCGAGCGCTCGGTGTTGGAGAAGGACTCCATCACTTCCCAGAACCACTGGATGAGCGGTGCGGTCGGCTCCACCCCTTTGTAGGTGGCCACCGACTTGAGCAGGTGCAGCGGGATGTCGGGACTGCCACACACCTGCGGGGCGGACACGCGTGCACAGGGACCCAAATGAAGTGCGCCCGACCAAAACCACGGACAAGCGCGGGAGACCACGGCAGACGCCCAGGTGGGGACGGACACGTCCACACCACGTTCTCCCAGCTCCACGTGTCCAAGTGCAACGAGGTGGAGAGGAGTGTGTGTGTGTGTGTGTGTGTGTGTGTGTGGTGTGTGTGTGTGTATGAGAGCACTCACCATGGTCTCCAGCTCGTAGCCGGTGAAGAGTGAGAGGAGGGGCACGGGGACCACGCGGGCCATGCCCTCCCTCACCGCCGCCACCTGCTCGTCAAACTCGTGCAGCCTGCACAGACAGCAGCACAAGAGGGAGCTCACTAAACGCCCAGACGCTCGCTAAACGCCCAGACGCTCGCTAAACGCCCAGACGCTCGCTAAACGCCCAGACGCTCGCTAAACGCCCAGACGCTCGCTAAACGCCCAGACACTCGCTAAACGCCCAGACGCTCGCTAAACGCCCAGACACTCGCTAAACGCTCGCTAAACGCCCAGACGCTCGCTAAACGCCCAGACGCTCGCTAAACGCCCAGACGCTCTCTAAACGCCCAGACGCTCACTAAACGTCCAGACGCTCACTAAACGTCCAGACGCTCAGTAAACGCCCAGACGCTCGCTAAACGCCCAGACGCTCGCTAAACGCCCAGACGCTCGCTAAACGCCCAGACACTCGCTAAACGCCCAGACACTCGCTAAACGCCCAGACACGCTCCCCGGGCCCGGGCGGCTTTACAAGGAGCCGTCGGGAAAATCCGACACGCCAAACAACACGCAGTGTTCTAAGGCAGATCAGCTGTGGTCAGTGAGAATGTGTGAAGACTTGATGTACATCCATAAACAATATGTCTGCTACGCATACAAAAATAACAAAGGCCCTATGAATGGTGCTTGGGTCATACGTCCTCCTCACACACCAAACGAATGCGGTATAAATGAGCGAGTGGGTGTGTGTGTGTTTGTGTGTGTGCTCACCTGTAGCTGATAGCGAGGCGCACATATTCGGCACGGTTCTCCAGGCTGATGTGGGAGTGTTTGGAGCTGAGCTGCACCTCCTGGCCGCAGGCGTTGGGCACGGTGAAGGGCAGGGGCATGGCCTCAAACTCCTCCGCAGACGCCTCGTTATCACGGATATACATCAGGCCTGGGATGAAGTCCTTATCAACCTGTCCACACACACACACACACACACACACACACACACACACACACACACACACACACACACACACGGTAACAAAGAAGAAACCGTAAATATATACTAGTACAACACCTTCACAAAAGGGTACTGTTGTGTTAAAAAACCCCTTGCATGTATTATTTGACCTTGTTTACGCTTATCACTGTCTG
>NC_135218.1:13709357-13724357 GCF_052324685.1 Brachyhypopomus gauderio
CAGCAAAAGTACTTCCTGTGTGTCTGCTATTCATATCAATATCATTTCAGCTGGGTGGTGTTGTTGTTTACAGGCACTTCTGTGTGTGTGCGCATGTGTATATGTGTGTGTGTGTGCGTGTGTGTATGTATATGTGTGTGTGTGTGTGTGTGTGTGTGTGTGTGTGTGTGTGTGTGTGTAGGAGCGGGTGGCCCTGCAGCCACTGACCAGTTTGGGCTTCAGCTGGTCCTCACTGTCCCCGTGGCCCAGGCGTCCGTAGCGACCCTTGCCCCACGTGTAGAGCTCTCCGCTGGACGTCACACAGGCGCTGTGGGCCCCTCCGGCCGCGATGTCCACCACCTCCACCCCCCTGAGAGACTCGATCACTCGCGGGCGGTCACATGGGCTGAGGACGGGGCGGGAGGAGAAACGCATGGGAACCTATTCACACGGCAGCCAGCCCTACGCAGGGGACAGGGTGCCACCTGCTGGCCGCTCTGAGAACAGCCGCGATTCCTCCGCGCCTACAGGCCACATACACTATTAAATGACATTCATTAAGATCTATTTGAAGGAAAACCCCTTCCTGGCCAGCTATGCTATAGGGCACTTCTAAATTCAGATGATCATTTTGCATATGCTACGTAAACATGTGAACAAGTGAAGTATCTTTGTGGGGAACAGGGAGACAGGGAGCTCCATCACCTCCTGTTGCCGTGGCCCAGTTTGCCGTCCTCGGCCTCCCCCCAGGAGTACACCTCCCCCTCAGAGGAGAGGGCCAGGCAATGCTTCCCCCCGGAGTTCACCGCAACCTTCCTGATCAACACGTGTTGGATGGACTCCAGCAGCGTCGGCGTGGAGACGGACTCGGTACCCGCCGATACCCAGACGTCCTCCGGCGCCGTAGCCTGTAGCGTAGAGCTGGGAGAGAGAGGGGAGTGGGGCTGTGGCCCAGCTCACACAGAGGGTGATACACACAACAACAGAACAGTGACAGGGTAGGGGAGGGGCAAACGCACAGTGACAGGGTAGGGGAGGGGCAAACGCACAGTGACAGGGTAGGGGAGGGGCAAACGCACAGTGACAGGGTAGGGGAGGGGCAAACGCACAGTGACAGGGTAGGGGAGGGGCAAACGCACAGTGACAGGGTAGGGGAGGGGCAAACGCACAGTGACAGGGTAGCGGAGGGGCAAACGCACAGTGACAGGGTAGCGGAGGGGCAAACGCACAGTGACAGGGTAGCGGAGGGGCAAACGCACAGTGACAGGGTAGCGGAGGGGCAAACGCACAGTGACAGGGGAGGGGAGGGGCAAACGCACAGTGACAGGGGAGGGGAGGGGCAAACGCACAGTGACAGGGTAGCGGAGGGGCAAACGCACAGTGACAGGGTAGCGGAGGGGCAAACGCACAGTGACAGGGTAGGGGAGGGGCAAACGCACAGTGACAGGGTAGGGGAGGGGCAAACGCACAGTGACAGGGTAGGGGAGGGGCAAACGCACAGTGACAGGGTAGGGGAGGGGCAAACGCACAGTGACAGGGTAGGGGAGGGGCAAACACACAGTGACAGGGTAGGGGAGGGGCAAACGCACAGTGACAGGGTAGGGGAGGGGCAAACGCACAGTGACAGGGTAGGGGAGGGGCAAACGCACAGTGACAGGGTAGGGGAGGGGCATGCAACAGCTCTGGTGACGTACCTTCCCATCTGCGGTCACTGCAAAGAGAGTCTGCTCCCCGCCGATGAGCTGGACGGGCCGCAGGGTGGCCAGGGCCTCCGTCGGCGTGGGAACCTTGACTTTTGCCCCCTCGATGCCCCCCAGCTGGCCCCGATGGTTGTGGCCCCAGCCGTAGATGGTCCCGCTGCCTCCCGCCGACAGGGTCCAGTCGTCGGGCCGTCTGGGGCGGGACGGTGGAGGGTGAGGGTATGCTTCACCAGCAGAAACGGGCTGGAGACAGGTGTGTGCACGCCACAGCGCTCACCTGTTCATCCACTGCACCAGCTGCTCGTCATGCTCACGCTTGAACAACTCGTGGCTCTCATGAAGACCGTTCATGGACTCATGGTCTGCCATCAGCTCCCGGATCTTCTTGGAGACCTAAACAAGCCGAGCAGACAGTTCCCACACTGCGGTAATGAAAGAAACGCAAGGCAACCCTTCATAAGAACGTTTCTGGGTTGTGTCGTCGCACCTCGTCCAGGAAGAGGCGGGGCAGGGGCGTTCTCTTGTCCAGGGCCACTGCCACTCTGGAGGCGGTGCAGTAACGGCGGAACCACGCCCACTTATGAGTCTCAGCACAGCAGGGCAGCGTGTCCAACTCCAGATCACACGCCAGGGCCACCAGAACCTAAACACAACAACATTTTCACAATACACAGATGTTCTTAACCACAGCAAAAAGTGCTTTGCCATCTGTATCACCCACCCACACACACACACACACACCCACACACACACACCCACCTACACACACACCCACCCACACACCCCCACACACCCACCCACACACACCCACACACACACCCACCTACACACACCCACCCACACACACCCACACCCACCTACACACCCACCTACACACCCACACCCACCTACACCCACACCCACCTACACACCCACACCCACCTACACACCCACACCCACCTACACACCCACACCCACCTACACACCCACACACACACCCACACCCATCTACACACACCCACACCCATCTACACACACCCACACCCATCTACACACACCCATCTACACACACACCCACCCACACACCCACCTTAAAGAAGGGGCTGTGTAGCAGTTGTTTGCCTCCTCTGACAATGGGGTCCTCGTACTCATACTGCCTGTGCAGAGCCTCAGGAAGCCCCTTCACCAGGGCGGCCAGAGCACTGCCTGTAAAACTCTACAACAGCGCACAAACTTCAGCTCAGCAGCTCCAATGACCTTCACAAGATTTCATTCATACACATTCTAGTCCATCACGAAGTGAGTGGTCAATAAAACAGCGACGCCTCCTTCACAACACGCCCGGCGCGCCAGACGTAAACAAGCTGAACCTGAGTGAAAGGTGTTAATGTGAGTCTTCCAGGCCGGTGCGGTTGGACTGACCATAGAGCGGGCGTCTCCCTCGCCGTCTCCCAGCAGCCGGTTGATGTTGATGGACTGGCCAAACTCGGTGGTCAACAACTTCCTCAAGCGCTGCAGGGCCCACATACGGTGTCCAGCCGCTGCAACACAATCACACATTTTAAAAGGCTAGTATGCTGTATTTCAGTGTGAGCGGGTTCTGTTAGACATGCGGTCCGGCGCTGGGAGAGGCCCGGCGTGTCCGCGCGTACCCAGGGCGCTGAGCTGGGCGCAGGCCGCGAGCGAAGCGGCCAGTCTGGGCACGATGCTGCGGTTGGAGGCGAAGTTGAGACGGAAGTCCAGCAGGCAGGTGACCAAGTCCATAGAAGGACAGGACAGGATGCAGCGGTCAGACAGGAGGTCTTTCGGACCTGAGACAAGCGAGAACCGGTTATTGACCAGCATGCACAGAGCAGGGGACCAGAGAGCATGGGACGAGGAACACACACCAGCCGCAGGCATGATGGGATAGACGGTGAAGCGCCACCCCCAGCCGTTCACAGAACCGTCACTGGTGAACTTCCACTTCAGCTCGTCTCCGGGGATCCTCAACTCGCTGGACCAGTCCGACCACTCGCGCCCTGAAACGGGACACGCCGTCAGCAAGACGCAACGCCAGCGCACACACGCGAGCACGCAGGCTTGGGACGCGGGGGTCACCTGATCGCACAGACACGATCCTATTGGCTCCGTCCATGACCGTCAACGGGTCGTGACGTCTCTCCGTAGAACACTGCCGATCAAACTCCACTCGCAGCCCCTCAGCGCCTGAGAAAACAAAAATAAAACCCCTCCTGTTTCAGAGCGATGCCTCCCCTTGCAGTGAGAGGGAGAAGGCCCTGTAGGGGGCGGGGCCAGGCGGGCCTCACCGGGGATTTTGACGGTTCCGCTGGTGGAGGTGTCGTCGGTGTAGGGGTGGCTGCTCTCTACCACCACAGGTTGCGAGGACAGCCGGCCGCTGCGAGAGTCGGTGGCCACGTCCTCCAGCTCGGTCACACACAGCTCCAGCAGCATGTCGGCCACCTGCGTTCACACACCATCGCACACGGAAACCGACCCCGCGTTTCGTACCACAACCCATAAAACGCACAGAGAGACGAAGTCAGACGGAGGCTAAACGTAAAGACGGGAAGAGGCGGGGCCAACCTGGGGGTAGGCGGTGCCCATGCCGGACAGCACCGCCGACAGAACTTCCTTTCCCTTCTCGCCCGCCCGCATCGACACCGCCAGCTTCAGCAGGTCCACCATCACCCGCGTGTCATCCGGCACCAGCAGACTGGAGAACTCGTCCAGGTACTGGGGCTCGGGACCCGACGCTTTGTTCTGGTTCTCCGAGTCCTGGCGGGAGGGGAAGGAGCGTGAACAAACCCGCGCGCGCGGCGAAAGCTTCCCGACGGCGCCGGCAGGTCCGGGAGGAGTGCGTGAGGGGGCGGAGCACGGCTGACCTCTTTGGTCTTGGTCATGGTTTCGGCGATGATGCTGGCCGCCCCAGGGTCGTCCGTGACGGGGATGAAGGGTCGCGAGGAGGCGGCGGACGCGGACGGCGTGACGGCCGACGACGGGGTGACGGCGTCCTCGGAGGACACCACCTAGCGACCCAACAGGACAGTCAGGGGAAATGCCAAGCAGACAGCTCGCCTGTTCTTTACGCCGTGTGTGTGTGTGTGTGTGTGTGTGGAGGTGAAGAGAGAAAGGGTAGAGTGGCGATCCACCTCTCCTCTCTTGCCGTCCTGCCAGGGGTAAGGGCTGACACACTCCTCGGGGTCCGCAGACAGAGGGGGACCCTCGGCCTCCGAGGGGCTGGTCATGGTGGAGCAGTCGGACGGAGGCACAGGGGAGCTGGACGGGCACTCCACGGGCATCATGCAGGCTGGCATTAGGGCTCCCACCACCGCGTCCCTACACACACACACACACACACACACACACACACACACACACACACACACACACACACACACACACACACACAATCATTGTGTGTTATAGCTCTATACCTCAGCATTCCGGCCCTTAATATATCACGCAGTGAAACATCCCTTAAATCTCAGCGGTGTGTTCCAAGGTTGTCAGCCATTAGAGGTCTGAGCCAACTTGGTACAACTTGGAACATTCTGATCACAGCGAGACCCTGGCAGGTCGGGTCGCAGCGGGACGATACCTGGCATACATGATCTGCAGGGCGGACAGCACGTGGGACAGCGCCTGCTGCTTGGCCAGGTTCCCGTCCAGAGAGAGCAGGATCTTGGCCAGAGACGGCCGGTTGGGCCGCACGCTGCTCTGTCCGCTCAGTTTATTGCTCAGCAAGGACGGGTCGCTGTCTGACGGCACGCCTACACCACAAACAAAGCCCAAGCAGAAAACCCAGTTCACTTTCCTGTTAGGAAACCTAGGAAGGAGTTGGCACCAGGTGTAATGGCAAACAGAGGGATGGTCAAGGACACTGAATGTGCCAGCCAAACTCGGGGAGACAGGGCCAGGAGAGGTCGGGTCATTTTACCCAGGTAAGAGGCTCCCAGCGAGTCCCGGGCGGTCTGGAACAGGACGGGTTCGTGGACGGAGGGTGTGGTGACGTCCACGGTGGTCCAGGCCACGCTGTGGGAGGAGCCGCAAGCCACGCGCGTGATCTTCTGGCCCTCCAGGCCTTGCACAAGAGTGGGCTTCCTGTTGACCGTGGTGGTGCCATTGCCCTGCTGCCCGTGGTCATTATCGCCCCACGCATACACCTGCACACACCAAAGACAGAACCCTTAGCATATAAATAACAGGTGAAATAAAAGAGAACAACGCGTTTACGGTCCGACCCACGAGCTGTGGCGGGCGTGCTGGCGTGACCCACCTGTCCTGCGTCTGTGACGGCCAGGCAGTGCAGCGCTCCCACGGCCACGTGAATTATCTTCTTGCCCCGCAGGCCCTCCACCATCTGGGGCTTCCGCACGTGCACGTCGGTGCCGTGACCCAGACGGAAGTAGTCTCCCTTCCCCCTGCACGGGTCAGCACAAGGGCACATGACGCAGACTTACCATCGAGCACAGCAAACCTAAATACATTTAATTCATCCCTCATTCTCCTGTGTGTGTGTCGTCGGGGCTAAAACCGCTTCATGCCAGTAGCTCTGGTGATGGAGCATGATTTATGTTTCTTCACCTGTTCACTACTATCTGATAAACACCACACTGATCTAAAGGGTGTGTGGAGCTACAGTGGGACAGTGTTGGACCTGCAGCAGCGTACCAGGTCCACACCACTCCAGACTTGGTGAGCGCCAGAGAGAACTGAGCCCCACACTCGATCTGACACACGCTCTGCCCGTTGAGACGCTCGATGTTCTGGGGGACGTTGCAGCCCTCACTCCCACCACGACCCAGCTTACCGAAATCACCATCTCCCCAGGAGAACACCAGACCTACACACGCACGCACGCACGCACGCACACACACACACACACACACACACACACACACACACACACACACACACACACACACATATACACACACACACACACACACACACACACACACACACACACACACACACACACACACACACACACACACACACACACAGCTGTTAGGCAAAAACAAACTGCTACTTTTAACAGAACGCGGTATTATCATTAGTAAAAGATATCTCAAAGCCGCCTGCGAGGACAGTGTTTATACCTTCATCTGTAAGGGCCAGAGTTTGGGCGTCACGGCTCCCGCAAGCCACCTGAATAACCCGGTGACCCAACAGAACCTTAACCTACGAAAGCACGAAGATTAAAGCTTAGGACGGGGGTGTCGGAGATGCAAGGTGCCGGTGCGGCAGCCCGGTTAAGAAGAACGGCGTGTGATGGGGTGGACCGGCACCGTACCAGTTTAGGCCTGAGCTGGGTGGTGTTGTCTCCGTGGCCCAGGCGGCCGTACTCGCCCAGGCCCCAGCTGTACAGCTCCCCACTGGACGTGATGGCGGCACTGTGGGAGCTCCCGCAGGCGATGTCCCGAATGCGCTTGGTCTTCAGCGCCTCGATCAGACGCGGCTTGTCGCAGTTCCTGCAGACACGCTTAGCGTCACTGGAAAGGCCCACGGCACAACCCTCCTGACGTTTACGAGCAAAGCAGCAGACGCGGACGCAACTTACATTCTACTGAAATGCCCCAGTTTACCGTCGTCTCCTTCGCCCCAAGAGAACACTTTGCCATCCACCGTCAGAGCCATGGCGTGGCGTCCCCCTGGACACACGAGCAGAGACGAGTGACCCTAGCTGTAGCTGATGAAGCTCTCGGCACGCCCACGCTGGGCTAAACCGACGCTGGGCTAAACCATCGCTGGGCTAAACCAACGCGGTGCGAGGGGGGCAGAGGGAGCAGGCGCGTACCTGAGTGCACGGCCACTTTCTTCACCACGTAACTGCTGAGGGCGGAGATCTGGCGAGGGATGGGGATGGTGCCGCTGGACAGACCCAGGCCCAGACGTCCGTTGGTGGCCTCGCCGCACGCGTACACCTTCCCCTCCGCAGTCACTGCAAGCACACACACACACACACTCACCGTCAGCCTGCCAAGAGCCCACAAGGCTTGGCGAACAGACCGTAGATGCACAAATATGAATGACCAACAAAGAACCACTTCACGTCATATCAATAAGCTGACCTGCAAACAGGCTCTTGGAGCCACCAGACACCTGCACTACATTGAGAGCAGACAGAGTCTCTGAGAACGATGGCACCTTGATCTGGGGAAACATGAAAACGGGGGTGTTGAGCATCAGAAGCTATAAACATCAAAGCTCCACCAACCTTCACTCAGGATTTAAACCAAGACCCTTCAGTGTTCCACAGCACTGACCTTCGACCCTTTGAGGCCTCCCAGCTGGTCCTTATCATTGAGACCCCAAACAAACACTTTGGTTCTGATGGTGGCAGCAGATTCAAGCCCGGAGATCCTCTTGCGGGCCAAGCTGAAGCAAGAGACAGAACCTTCAGCAGTGGTCCAATAATAAAAAGCTACAGAGAACGGAAAAAGGCCCCAGGCGGCCGGCATCCTTCACGTTTCCATCATCATCATCATCATCATCATCATCCGTGTCCTTCACAAACACAAACCTCCCAGTGGCAGCTTTGTCATCCTCCTCTTCCTCGTTGTCGGACGCCAGGAAAGGCACGGTTGCCAGATCTTCATCTTCAGCACGGATACGACCCACGATGCTCAGGCCATGGATCTTGCAGTCGATACCGGAGCTCCGACACTGTTTTATAGCGATCTCGATATACCTGTGGTACTGAACATACACACGCATAAAGCCCTCGACTCAGCTGAGCGACCAACAGGGCAGAGGCACGGGGCGAAGAGTCGTCCTACCTCGCTGCAGTCGTTAAGCAGGGAGACAGTCGTGTCTGTGGGGTTGATGTTGATGGTTTTCAGCTCGATCAGGTTGTTCAAAGAGCTTCCACCTAACCAAATTCAGAAGCAACCCCATTAAAAGGTTGTACTGGACAAAAAAAACTGCCTCTACTGTAGGAGGTCTGTGGTTTAATACCTGACACCACCACCAGCGAAGGCATATAGCTACTATCTGCTGGGTCAACCGTCATCTTCAGCCGGTGGACCAGAACATCTGGAAAGAGCTCCAGTCGGATCCAGTGCTGTGGTGATGAACATGTATACACACACACAATAAATGTTCCATTACTTGTTTTGTTCTTTGTGAAGACATTCTGCAGCAGTGTGGACTCACATAGCCACACACACACACACACACACACGCACACACGCACACAGACAGGCACACAGACAGGCACACAGACAGGCACACAGACAGGCACACAGACAGGCTCACGCACACAGACAGGCACACAGACACACACATGCGCACACACACACACACAGGCACACACACACACCTTGCCCTGCGAGCCAGACGACTGCCAGCACTGCTCTCCACAGTCCAGGAGTCGAGAGGCCTGGTTAATGGAGGAGGACACGCTGAGGTTCCTCACTGCTCTCGACCAATCATCTATCAGCATGCCACGCTGCCGGCACGCATGCCTCTTCAGCTGTTTCCCAGAGCGCCCACTAAAGGTCGGGGCCTGACCTGCAGGGTCAGAGGTCAGAGGTCAGCTTTACGGCCACAAGCTGATCAAACCGAACGGGAGCGTCGGTAGCGAGGCCGACCTGGTTCGTTGATGCGGCCGAAGGAGTGCCTGAGGTTGTGTTTGCGCGTTTTGAAGCAGCTCTCACAGAAGTCAAAGTCGTCACAGCTGCGGCACTTAAACCTGGGCCCGTTAATGGGGAACATCTGACAGCCGTCGCACCTGCCAACGCCAAAGCCCGGTTCGGTCAGTCAGAGAGGACTGCACACACTTCCCCAGCGACCCACTCGGTGGGCGGTTCCGTATGGACCGTACCTGACTCCAGGGTGGATACTGGGCACCAGCTCCATCTCCGACAGCAGCCCGGTCCAGTGAGACTGCTGAGGGAAGTCCACTATCACATCCTTCCCATTGGCGCTGAAAGCTGAACCCACACGAACATCACTGTGTTACTTTACTGCAGTACTGTTAATACATCACTACATCTCCACACGCCTACAAGATTTAAACGCTCCTCTCCCCATCAGGTGAACCTCACCTTTGACTGAGCCCACACTCCTGTGAGTGACAGAGCCCCACTTGTACTTGGGTGTGGTAACAGAGGGCTTCACGCGCACCTTGTCCCCAATCTTTATGTGGGACGGGGAGCTCTGGGGGGGGAACCCTGAGACACAGAACAAACATAAATGGTCCCGTTAGGAAACCCTACCAGCTCCATTTACTCCATGATGTCAGTGTTCTGAACATATATGAGGCTCCAGGAAACGTTGATAAAGTCCAATAGTGACAGCAAAGTGGATCTGTAAGTATCCAGCAGGTCAGTGTGTGTGTAGAGGTGTAAGTACCCAGCAGGTCAGTGTGTGTGTAGAGGTGTAAGTACCCAGCAGGTCAGTGTGTGTGTAGAGGTGTAAGTATCCAGCAGGTCAGTGTGTGTGTAGAGGTGTAAGTACCCAGCAGGTCAGTGTGTGTGTGTGTGTGTGTGTGTAGAGGTGTAAGTACCCAGCAGGTCAGTGTGTGTGTAGAGGTGTAAGTATCCAGCAGGTCAGTGTGTGTGTAGAGGTGTAAGTACCCAGCAGGTCAGTGTGTGTGTGTGTGTAGAGGTGTAAGTATTACTTACACCTCTACACACACACACACACTGACCTGCTGGGTACTAAGTACCCAGCAGGTCAGTGTGTGTGTGTGTGTAGAGGTGTAAGTATCCAGCAAGTCAGTGTGTGTGTGTGTGTGTAGAGGTGTAAGTACCCAGCAGGTCAGTGTGTGTGTGTGTGTGTGTGTGTGTGTGTGTGTGTGTGTGTGTGTGTGTGTGTGTGTGTGTGTGTGTGTGTGTGTGTGTGTAGAGGTGTACGTACCCAGCAGTTCAGTGTGGATGTAGCGGACCCAGTAGGTTCCTCCTTTCTGCTGCCAGTCACACTGCACGTTCAGGTCATGCAGGCCATCTCGGTCCAGCTTGATCACCTTGCCCACATCTCCTTCGTACACCTCCTCATACGTCCTGCAACACTTCACCATCATTCCAACCTGAAACCACACGCCCACATACATCAGAACGCCACTCCAGACCAGTCAGCAGTGCATTCAAATAAATCACAAAATAAAAAGCACAAATCAAAACCCAGACAGGCCACCACGCTCAGCTTAAACACAAAGTCGCACACCTCAGCACAGCAGGAGTAATGACGCGGGTCTGCTGCGTGTACCTGAACGTTCTCCCTCACGTAGACTGTACAAGTAATGATGCGTGTCTGCTGCGTGTACCTGAACGTTCTCCCTCACGCAGACTGTACGAGTAATGACGTGTGTCTGCTGAGTGTACCTGAACGTTCTCCCTCACGTAGACTGTACGAGTAATGTCGTGTGTCTGCTGAGTGTACCTGAACGTTCTCCCTCACGTAGACTGTACAAGTAATGATGCGCGTCTGCTGAGTGTACCTGAACGTTCTCCCTCACGTAGACTGTACTAGTAATGACGCATGTCTGCTGAGTGTACCTGAACGTTCTCCCTCACGTAGACTGTACGAGTAATGACGCGTGTCTGCTGCGTGTACCTGAACGTTCTCCCTCACGTAGACTGTACTAGTAATGACGCATGTCTGTTGAGTGTACCTGAACGTTCTCCCTCACGTAGACTGTACGAGTAATGACGTGTGTCTGCTGAGTGTACCTGAACGTTCTCCCTCACGTAGACTGTACGAGTAATGACGCGTGTCTGCCGAGTGTACCTGAACGTTCTCCCTCACGTAGACTGTACTAGTAATGACGCGCGTCTGCTGCGTGTACCTGAACGTTCTCCCTCACGTAGACTGTATGAGTAATGACGCACGTCTGCTGAGTGTACCTGAACATTCTCCCTCACGTAGACTGTACGAGTAATGACGCGCGTCTGCTGCGTGTACCTGAACGTTCTCCCTCACGTAGACTGTACGAGTAATGACGCGTGTCTGCTGAGTGTACCTGAACGTTCTCCCTCACGTAGACTGTACGAGTAATGACGCGTGTCTGCTGAGTGTACCTGAACGTTCTCCCTCACGTAGACTGCATGAGTAATGTCGTGTGTCTGCTGAGTGTACCTGAACGTTCTCCCTCACGTAGACTGCATGAGTAATGACGCGTGTCTGCTGCGTGTACCTGAACGTTCTCCCTCACGTAGACTGTACGAGTAATGACGCGCGTCTGCTGCGTGTACCTGAACGTTCTCCCTCACGTAGACTGTACGAGTAATGACACGCGTCTGCTGATTGTACCTGAACATTCTCCCTCACGTAGACTGCATGAGTAATGACGCACGTCTGCTGCGTGTACCTGAACGTTCTCCCTCACGTAGACTGTACGAGTAATGACGTGTGTCTGCTGAGTGTACCTGAACGTTCTCCCTCACGTAGACTGCATGAGTAATGACGCACGTCTGCTGCGTGTACCTGAACGTTCTCCCTCACGTAGACTGCATGAGTAATGACGTGCGTCTGCTGAGTGTACCTGAACGTTCTCCCTCACGTAGACTGCATGAGTAATGACGCGCGTCTGCTGAGTGTACCTGAACGTTCTCCCTCACGTAGACTGCATGAGTAATGACGTGTGTCTGCTGCGTGTACCTGAACGTTCTCCCTCACGTAGACTGCATAGTCATCGTTGCTCTGGAAGTCTGTCCTCTTCTTAAATGTCTGACTCTCAGTGACCACGACTCCAGGAGGCTTAAGAGAAAGACAGAAATAAGTGAGAGTGACATTTTCTATGATGTGTGTGTGTGTGTGTGTGTGTGTGTGTGTGTGTGTGTGTACGTACCACAGGGAAAGCTGTATCAGGTTCCTCTAGTCCCTCCAGCTCTTCCTCATCAGAGAACTCATCAGACACCGTCTCTGCATCAGACAGCTCTGTGACATGCACATCAGGATGATCCAACAGCCAGCCAACTAATGCCTCCACACCTAACACACACACACACACACACACACACACACACACACACACACACACACACACACACCTATCAGTTTCCATTGCAAAACGACGAACACCCAAAGTCAGACGGATCTGAACACCCTACCAGGAACCCCGGAGGCACTGCCTGTGGACCCGGACAGTGATTTGAGGGCGAACTCGATGTTCCTCCTCTGGAAGCCCATCTCCATGAGCTGCAGGACTATGGGCACGGGGGGCACCGGGGAGCTCTTGTGCTTCTTCTGCTTGGGCGGCCGCACGTGCTGCACGGTGACCGGCGTGGTGGCCTCGCTGGAGCTCCTCTCCTCGAAGGACGGAGACGAGGGGTGGGTGGCCTCCACCGCCAGGAACTGGCACACGGCCAGGGCAGCAGCCTGCGGAGCACAGGGAGGGGGGGCGGTGGTTAGGGGGGGGGACGCGGGTCGGCACCGCCACCGGGAAGCAGGTGGGGACTGGGCCACCGACCTCGAGCTCCTGCCTGTGGAACACGGCTTTGATGGGAGACGGCTGAGTGGCGGAGGAGAGCAGCTGCTGGAGGAGGATGAGGGGGGGGAGGGGACCCTCGGGGGACATGTCCCCCACGTCAGGGGACGCCACAGCCTGCTCCTCTACACACACACACACACACACACACGCACACACACGCACACACACGCACACACACGCACACACACGGTAAGATCAACAGAAGGGAATTAACAACAATGCGACAACAGATCAACATAATTGCAACATAATTAATCAATCAGAAATCTTAATTACTATGTATTGTAATTACTATGCACGTAGCAGCTCCAATAACTTTGGCTGCATCCAGCCGTTTACATATGAAAGGTCACGAGAAGTTGAACAGAGGGGAGGTACCACACACAACCCAAGTCCCTAGTCATCGCTATACCGACATGTCCACGCCCACAGGCCCGGGCGGCACTAACAGGTAGATTCCTAAGTGTGAGGTAAAGATGGCCACGCCCACAGCACCCTGCACGGACTGTGTGCTGTGTGAGTGGGAGGAGCTTCTCTATATGATGGAGGTGTTGTACACCATGCAGGGAACACCAGAAATCACAGAGAGAGAGTGAGAGAGGTAAGAGGAACATATCTGAAAACACTAAAATAAACGCCACACACATCTACAAAACAGCACAGCAGAAAATCAGATTACGCAGGGAAGGATAGATGTGATGAACGGACGTGATTATTTTAAAACAATAAGTAAGCAGCTAAGAATACTACTACTGTAAAAACCTTTGACAGTAACTGCATTTCTAAATTACAAAATAATCTGACCTATTTGAATTTACCATTTGAATTTGGCTAGCTTAGTTATATTGTTAGATAATAAAACATAATACATGTCCAAAAAAAGGTGGAGTGGACAGACGGGCTGAATGGACAGACAGGTTTGCATGAGTGAGCTCAAAGAGAGCCGTCAGCAAGAACCGCTCACACATACCACCAGGCAAAAGGATTGACGAGGGGAAACTTGTTCTCAAACACAACTTATTTACCAAAAGAATTTACTGATGGATAATCTCATTTCTCTATGTAGTGATGGTGCTCCCCATATATGGTAATGTATAGGGACCCATTGTTAATGTTCTCTGTATCCAACATCAGGAGGCACGTTTCTAGAACTTAAAGCAACCTGTTGAGCAACACAAGCTGAGTGGCTCCTGCAGGTCTCATGGACAGAACTGGGAATATAGACTAGCTGAAAACGCCCTGGAGAGACGTCCTTCCTTTCTAACTCCAACAGGTAGCGTTTGCATTTGAAAGCAAGCTGGACATCTTAAATCAGACACACTAAACCAGTCGCCTTCTGCGCTCTGAGAGACTGCGGGAATTCAGAGAAGCGAGTGAATTTTGATCTCGGGCAGGTAGCATCCCCTCCCGTCTCCTGAAGTGGGGGGAATTTTCACGAGGATACACTGCAGCACAGATGTTCTTTTGAAATCCACCTCACATCCACATGAGCTTGTAGGGCATGAAGCTGATGTGATGTGCGTCTCCAGAGCCTCCATTAGAAAGGGGGAAATCACAGACCTGAAGTCATCCAACATGAGAGGGCGTTCGTGATTGGGCAGTTTGGAATGAGACGCCCGTCAGCAGGTCCAGCTCGCGAATGAACACAAGTGGACAGAGATACTCGAGTCCAAAGACGAGCGGATCCTCAACCCTGGAACGACCTTCTCGTCATATACCACACAGTGCAGGAGGTCCGTTTTTTCATACTGACTACGTTGGGCTCAAAGTAGGTATGCAAGAACTCTCAGTCTCTTGTCTGAAGAATATAAAGACCAACCCATGTTCACAGTTAACTGATATGATCCTTAAAGCCTACATGAAACTTAACCTTACCACGTATGGACCAGACAATCAGCAAAA
>NC_135218.1:13726857-13739357 GCF_052324685.1 Brachyhypopomus gauderio
CACACACACACACACACACACACAAAAGCATCACTTCGTGCTCCTCCGTAGCTCCAGCACCAAGCGGGCGGCGGGTGGTGGTTGGTACCGGCCGGGTCGTTGGCCCCGCTCTCCACCAGCATGCGGAGGAGCCCGCACAGCGTCCTGGTGGCGTCCGTCTGCATCACCTCGGCGTGGATCCCAGACGCCAGGGCCAGAGACTTCAGCAGGTTGACCGTGCTGGTCAGCATGACGGCGGTGGGGTGGGCGCTCTTCTCCACCACCTCACCTTCTAACCAAAAGAACATAGAGAGAGAAAGAACGCTTTACCACACCACCCAGGGGGCGGAGCCCTGTTGACCGCAGCAGGAAGCCCCGCCCTCACCGGCGTCGTCCTCCGTGTCCGAGTCCTCGGCGGCGGGCTGGACTGTGGGCGGCGGCTCGGCCAGCTTCAGGTCGTATTTGCCCTCTTTGCCCATCCTGTAGGAGTTGGTGCTGCTGGTGTCCCACTGGACACGTATCCACCCATCCTCCCCCAGCTCACCAATCACGCGGCCCAGACCCGGAGGGGGGCCGTCCTACAGCACAGAAAAAGAAAAAATCAGGGTTCTCTTCACACGTATAAGTGGTGGGAGGATCCAGGGCGTAAAAACGTGCGTGTACAGTGAGATCTGTAGCGATCTTTAGGAACGCGCCTGGTCACCCCACTTCCAGTCCTGCCCTCGCATGACCCTGGTGCCGATCTTCATCATGGCGGCCAGCTCGGGCCCGGAGGCGGGGAGCGGCAGGGGGGTCGTCTCCTTCCTGGACTCCTCCAGCACCGTGGCCGAGCCGCCGTGACCTCCAGAACACAAGTCTTCCTCACTGCTGTCTGAACTGGGACCTGGACGCAGAAAACAGAGTAACGGCACTGCAGAGAAGCAGAAACAAGAACCGGTCCATACACGCTCTGTTGACTGTTGGACCTCGTAGCTTATTGACGTCAGAAGGACAACAACATAAGGCAGGATTGGATCAGCAGCTGTATCGTTACACCAGACACGTTGAGGAACAACGACTCAGAAGATAAGAGCTCTGGCGTGTGAAGGTTCTGACCGATGTGGCGCAGGACGCTCTGGGTGAGGGCCAGCGCGCCCGTGTTGAACAGCAGGCTCAGACTGTTGGCTCCGTGCTTCAGAGTCAGCATGTGTAGCATGGCCAGGAGGAAGCGGGCCTGGGGGATGGTGCCCAGACTGGGGCCCGCCGGGTTCTCGTTCGTGATGGTCTGCAGAGGCACCGGCTGCACGCCTGGGGAGAGACGGGCCAATCAGTGCTACAGCAAACTGGAACTAAACCTCAGGAACATCTCCAGAGGACCCAAAATGGCGGTTGTGAGGCGAAGGCGACGTACCCAGCTCCGTGAAGCGGCCGCTGGCCTCCAGCAGGATGGAGCGGATGTTGTGGATGGCCCAGGTGTACAGCTTGCCGAAGGTGACCTCCAACAGCATGCGGTTAAAGGGAGAGATGAGATCCACGTCCTTCAGGCAGTCAGACAGCGGCTCCCTATGCGGGTGGAGAAACAGTGCATCGTACGTGAAACACGCACTTTACACACATCCCTCTGGGGTGCAGGGGTGGGCGGGACTTCTACAGCAGGGCACTGCCCACTCACCCTATACTGGGCCCTTCAGGGATGAGTCTCTGCCAGCCACAGAGCATGGCATACTGGACGGAGGGCAGCAGGAAGCTTTTGGATGCCAGTTTAAGCATGGTGTCTATTCCCTCCAATCGGACCTCCGCCCGCTCCAACTGGAGAGAGAAGTGGCACAAGACTCTCACTCTCCTGTCAAATTCTACATGAAAGCAGCCTGCTCATGGATCTCCTATTAAAATACTATTATGATATATGATAAAGGGCTTAATACATTACTGCATTACTAATATTATCTCAAGATTTGTTATAGCCCAAAGAGTGGGTAGAAGTTGTGGGATCATTAAAGCTCTCTCGGTCCTCCAACCTGTTTGAGGAGGCACTTCCTCATCTTCTCCACGTCCAGTGGCTCCTCTTTAAGGGCGAACTCCACGATGGTGCCCATGAGGCTGGACTGGGAGTAGCAGCCCTGCAGGCTGGGCTTAAGCCACCGATACTTCTGAACGCTCGCTACGGAGTTCAGCAGGGGCTGCCACTTATCCTGCTGCACACGCACGCACGCACGCACGCACGCACGCACGCACGCACGCACGCACGCACGCACACACACACACACACACACACACACACACACACACACACACACACACACACACACACACACACACACACACACAGAGAGAGAGAGAAAGGCACAGGGAGCGAGTATGAGACTTGGGAGTACACCACAACAACAGGAATAAAGGCCTCCAGTTCCACGGCAGCAGAGGGGGCAACAGTGAGCCATCTGGGGGCAGCAGGGGGGCAACAGTGAGCCATCTGGGGGCAGCAGGGGGGCAACAGTGAGCCATCTGGGGGCAGCAGAGGGGCAACAGTGAGCCATCTGGGGGCAGCAGGGGGGCAACAGTGAGCCATCTGGGGGCAGCAGAGGGGCAACAGTGAGCCATCTGGGGGCAGCAGAGGGGCAACAGTGAGCCATCTGGGGGCAGCAGGGGGGCAACAGTGAGCCATCTGGGGGCAGCAGGGGGGCAACAGTGAGCCATCTGGGGGCAGCAGGGGGGCAACAGTGAGCCATCTGGGGGCAGCAGAGGGGCAACAGTGAGCCATCTGGGGGCAGCAGGGGGGCAACAGTGAGCCATCTGGGGGCAGCAGGGGGGCAACAGTGAGCCATCTGGGGGCAGCAGGGGGGCAACAGTGAGCCATCTGGGGGCAGCAGAGGGGCAACAGTGAGCCATCTGGGGGCAGCAGGGGGGCAACAGTGAGCCATCTGGGGGCAGCAGAGGGGCAACAGTGAGCCATCTGGGGGCAGCAGAGGGGCAACAGTGAGCAATCTGGGGGCGACAAGAGGGGCAACAGTGAGCCATCTGGGGGCAGCAGAGGGGCAACAGTGAGCCATCTGGGGGCAGCAGGGGGGCAACAGTGAGCCATCTGGGGGCAGCAGAGGGGCAACAGTGAGCCATCTGGGGGCAGCAGAGGGGCAACAGTGAGCCATCTGGGGGCAGCAGAGGGGCAACAGTGAGCCATCTGGGGGCAGCAGAGGGGCAACAGTGAGCCATCTGGGGGCAGCAGGGGGGCAACAGTGAGCCATATGGGGGCAGCAGAGGGGCAACAGTGAGCCATCTGGGGGCAACAGAGGGGCAACAGTGAGCCATCTGGGGGCGAGGAGAGGGGAAACAGTGAGCCATCTGGGGGCAGCAGAGGGGCAACAGTGAGCCATCAGGGGGCAGCAGAGGGGCAACAGTGAGCCATTTGGGGGCAGCAGGGGGGCAACAGTGAGCCATCTGGGGGCAGCAGAGGGGCAACAGTGAGCCATCTGGGGGCAGCAGAGGGGCAACAGTGAGCCATCTGGGGGCGAGGAGAGGGGCAACAGTGAGCCATCTGGGGGCAGCAGAGGGGCAACAGTGAGCCATCTGGGGGCAGCAGAGGGGCAACAGTGAGCCATCAGGGGGCAGCAGAGGGGCAACAGTGAGCCATTGGGGGGCAGCAGGGGGGCAACAGTGAGCCATCTGGGGGCAGCAGAGGGGCAACAGTGAGCCATCTGGGGGCAGCAGAGGGGCAACAGTGAGCCATCTGGGGGCGAGGAGAGGGGCAACAGTGAGCCATCTGGGGGCAGCAGAGGGGCAACAGTGAGCCATCTGGGGGCAGCAGGGGGGCAACGAGAGGGCATCAGGAGGCGTGAGGACGGTGCACCTTGGGTGATATGACAGCGGTTTGCTTCTTGTCCACAGTCGGAGGGCTGATGGGAAGGGGGGGCTCCTCTTCATTGGTCCCGTCCCTCTCCTGCTTACACTCCTCCACATCAGCTGACTCCAGCTTCTTAGGCACTGGGGACACGGACACACACACACACACACACACACACGAGACACACAGACACACACAGACACACACACACACAGGCATCCAGCGCCCAGCTTAACCACAGCTCTCTCCTCAGATACAGTGGGGCGTACGAGACTGAAGTGGGGGAGGGCGAGTGGGGTGTAACCGGGCCCAGGGCGTGTGTGGTGGGGTGTATCCTGGGCCCAGGGCGTGTGTGGTGGGGTGTAACCGGGCCCAGGGCGTGTGTGGTGGGGTGTAACCGGGCCCAGGGCGTGTGTGGTGGGGTGTAACCGGGCCCAGGGCGTGTGTGGTGGGGGGCCCAGGGCGTGTGTGGTGTGGGTGTAACCGGGGCCCAGGGCGTGTGTGGTGTGGGTGTAACCGGGCCCAGGGCGTGTGTGGTGGGGTGTAACCGGGCCCAGGGCGTGTGTGGTGGGGGGCCCAGGGCGTGTGTGGTGGGGGGCCCAGGGCGTGTGTGGTGGGGTGTAACCGGGCCCAGGGCGTGTGTGGTGGGGTGTAACCGGGCCCAGGGCGTGTGTGGTGGGGGGCCCAGGGCGTGTGTGGTGTGGGTGTAAACGGGCCCAGGGCGTGTGTGGTGGGGTGTAACCGGGGCCCAGGGCGTGTGTGGTGGGGTGTAACCGGGGCCCAGGGCGTGTGTGGTGGGGTGTAACCGGGCCCAGGGCGTGTGTGGTGGGGTGTAACCGGGCCCAGGGCGTGTGTGGTGTGGGTGTAACCGGGCCCAGGGCGTGTGTGGTGTGGGTGTAACCGGGCCCAGGGCGTGTGTGGTGTGGGTGTAACCGGGCCCAGGGCGTGTGTGGTGTGGGTGTAACCGGGCCCAGGGCGTGTGTGGTGTGGGTGTAACCGGGCCCAGGGCGTGTGTGGTGGGGTGTAACCGGGCCCAGGGCGTGTGGTGGGGTGTAACCGGGCCCAGGGCGTGTGTGGTGGGGTGTAACCGGGCCCAGGGCGTGTGTGGTGGGGTGTAACCGGGCCCAGGGCGTGTGTGGTGGGGTGTAACCGGGCCCAGGGCGTGTGTGGTGTGGGTGTAACCGGGCCCAGGGCGTGTGTGGTGTGGGTGTAACCGGGCCCAGGGCGTGTGTGGTGGGGTGTAACCGGGCCCAGGGCGTGTGTGGTGGGGGGCCCAGGGCGTGTGTGGTGGGGTGTAACCGGGCCCAGGGCGTGTGTGGTGTGGGTGTAACCGGGCCCAGGGCGTGTGTGGTGGGGTGTAACCGGGCCCAGGGCGTGTGTGGTGGGGGGCCCAGGGCGTGTGTGGTGTGGGTGTAAACGGGCCCAGGGCGTGTGTGGTGGGGTGTAACCGGGGCCCAGGGCGTGTGTGGTGGGGTGTAACCGGGCCCAGGGCGTGTGTGGTGGGGTGTAACCGGGCCCAGGGCGTGTGTGGTGTGGGTGTAACCGGGCCCAGGGCGTGTGTGGTGTGGGTGTAACCGGGCCCAGGGCGTGTGTGGTGGGGTGTAACCGGGCCCAGGGCGTGTGGTGGGGTGTAACCGGGCCCAGGGCGTGTGTGGTGGGGTGTAACCGGGCCCAGGGCGTGTGTGGTGGGGTGTAACCGGGCCCAGGGCGTGTGGTGGGGTGTAACCGGGCCCAGGGCGTGTGTGGTGGGGTGTAACCGGGCCCAGGGCGTGTGTGGTGTGGGTGTAACCGGGCCCAGGGCGTGTGTGGTGTGGGTGTAACCGGGCCCAGGGCGTGTGTGGTGGGGTGTAACCGGGCCCAGGGCGTGTGTGGTGGGGTGTAACCGGGCCCAGGGCGTGTGTGGTGGGGGGCCCAGGGCGTGTGTGGTGGGGTGTAACCGGGCCCAGGGCGTGTGTGGTGTGGGTGTAACCGGGCCCAGGGCGTGTGTGGTGTGGGTATAACCGGGCCCAGGGCGTGTGTGGTGGGGTGTAACCGGGCCCAGGGCGTGTGTGGTGGGGTGTAACCGGGCCCAGGGCGTGTGGTGTGGGTGCGCTGGGCTGGTCTCACCTCTCTTCTTCCTGAGCTGGCGGATCAGTTTGCGTGTGATGGTTCTCCAGCGGGGCTGCGAGCTCAGCAGCTTCATCTTACAGACCACAGACAGGTCGTTACTGACGGCCGGCCGCAGCTCGTTGAACAGGAAGCGCAGTCTCTCCACCACAGGAGCGCACACCTCCTTATAGGAGCGACCCTGCTCCTGGTGCGTCTGTGGACAGGAGACGGTGGGGTCAGGGTACAGACGAGGGGGGATAGCAAACAGGATGGATATTATAAATCCCTGTAAGAAAAAGACATGTCGACCCGCCACTGAAAGTCTTACTTTGATTAAAGAGCACTTGGCCTGGTACACCATTCGACACACGTCAATCACAGATTTGGGGAGGGACCTCTGCTTCCCCTGGTCCACCGCCAGGGTGCACTGACTGACCAGCGAGAGGGCAATGTGACCTACACCAGGGAGGAGGTACTGTCAGTCAACACAGACAGGAAACATCCCCCATATACACACACACGTAGTAGCACATGGTCTTAATCACTCCAGGGAGACGGGGGGGACCAACGTTGTGTGCAGAAGGAGCGTTGCTAGGTTACCGAGGTCCTGGTGTTTAAGGAGGCAACAGAGCAGCAGGCGGCCCACTTCCTCCACGGGGTGTTCTGGAGGGAAGGTGATGGGAGTGATGAGGTGATGCTGCTTACAGCAGCGCTCAATCTGGCACAGAAAGTCCTGCAACACAAGCAGGAGACACTGAGCGCCAGGCACTCCACACACACGACGTACGGGTGGCCATGAGACCACACGAACTTCAGGATTACACAACAGAGCTTTAGAGAATAACGATCCTGGTAGGGTTACGTAAGTTGTAGGGATGGGTGTGTGGGCACCGGGCCACATTTTCACCTGCAGGTCCAGAACGTACCTTGACGGTGTGGTCCTGGGTGGTGTTATCAGCCACGGCCTGCAGGAATGGCTGGGCGTGGTCGCCCAGCGTGATCCTGTGGGAGTAGAGTTTGGCCTTGTCGGGCGTGGTGTTCCCCGGAGAGCTGCAGTGGTCCTCCTCCTTCTCCTCGTTGTAGTTGTAGTGAATCTGACTGGTCTGCAGACCCCCACAGAAGATCGAAGACTGAAGCCATTCTGAGGAAACAACAAAAACATACTAATCATTAAAATATATATAAAATCAAGTGTCAAAAATCCATTTTTCATTCCTCAGGGCTACGAGCTGCATCGTATTCCCTTTCACTGCCATCGCTACATGTGGTGTTAGAAGTTGAATGGGCTTGTGGCTCAGGGTAAAGGGTGGATGTGTGAGACACTGGGGTGGAGTCTAGCTAAGGATTCTGGATTCTGTATCTTTACAGAGATAATACTACTAGGATAACTTTTCTACATCTCCACAACATTGCCAAGCTAATAAATGTATTATCCCAGCATGATGCAGAATAATTGGTAGACACCTTTGTTAGCTCTAGATTAGACTACTGCAATGCACTACTGTCAGGATGTTCAAATAGGAATCTAAATAAACTTCATGTAGTTCAAAATGCCACAGCCAGAGTTCTGACTAGAACTAGAAAATTCGATCATATTAGGTCAGTCCCATCAGCCCTGTATTGGCTCCCAGTTAAATTCCGTATTGATTTTTAAATTCTTCTACTGAGTTATAAAGCACTGCACAGGCTTGGCTCTGATTACCTCCAGGAACTTATCTCCTATTGTGAACCCCCACGTCCTCTAAGACCACAGGGTGCTGGTCTCTTATTAGTTCCAGGGATTAATAAGGTAAGAGCAGGGGGAAGAGCCTTTTCTTATAAGGCCCCCCAACTTTGTAATAACCTTCCAGAATGTGTCCGGGGCTCGGACATCTTTAAGTCTAGGTTTAAAACTTATTTAGTTTCGCGTTTGGTAATTAATGTTCCCCCTTAGATAAAGGTACAGATCCAGGGGTTTATAGGCGAAGGGTTTTATGCTAAACTGGGGTGCTGGTGCTGTCATGGGTTCCTCTCAGGGTTTCTTCTTCATGCTCTTGGGGAGTTTCTCCTTGGCACTGGTGACCTTGGCTTGCTCACTGGAGACTTGGATTCTGATACTTGTAAAGCTGCTTTGTGATAACGACTGTTGTTAAAAGCGCTATATAAATACATTTTCATTGATTGGTTGAGAGTGGGAGAGGGACAGAGGGAAAGAGAGAGAGAGGGAAAGAGAGAGAGAGAGAGAGAGAGAGAGCTTACTTGCACACTCTATCTCCATGCGAGAGAGCGGCGTGCTCATGGCTAGGTAAGATGCGTGAAGCCCCAGCAGCAGGCCCAGGTTCCTCTCAGTGTCTGTGAGGGGCGAGGACAGGCTGCTCAGGTCTGGCGTGGTCACCGTCTCCTGGTCGGGCTGCACACAGAGTTCAGGGGCTCGTCAAGTCCCTGTTCAGCTGGCATCACTGGGGCTTTACGTTAGGGGGCATAAGACCACATACCTCCATGTACTGGCCCACACAGAAAGCCTGCATGGACTCCCGGGTGTCCTCGAACTGCAGAGCGGCCTCCAACGCCACCACAGGGTCCTCTCCAGCAAACTGAGCTGCACAGGACAAGAGAGCGCCACCATGAGGCTGCATCACTACCTCCGCATTAGAAATCACATACACCACCCTTTACAGACAAACAAGAAAGAAAATATCTCCATATAAAAATCGGTACACAATCTGAGCCACATTGATTTGATTTCCACCATCCTCGTGAACGGTGGTGATCAGGGTTCATTTCTGAAATCCATCAGCTCTGGTTTTTCCTCTTTTTTTTCCTTTTTAACAGGCGTCATGGGGCAAACTGACCGAATGCCAGATCTATATACTTCCATTTCAGGTTGCGTACCGAGAATAGTATTTCCAGTAAGAGACTGAGCTTGGAAGTCTTTGATATCGTAGACCTTCCCATCAATGACCGTCCAAAAGCCACCGTCTTTGTTGTGGTTCTCCAGGTCAGCTTTGCGGATGAGTGACACCTCCTCGTTGTTCCTTGAGCTCGGTCCATTGAAGAATGACCCTGTACCGAAATCGAAAAACACACAACCGTTAACCGTTTATGAAAAAGGAAAAGGGACGAGCAGTTACGAGCAAATCTCAGCTCACAAAACGAGCCAGAACCGGCAAGGTCCACAGACCCATGAGGCCGGGCCAGGCCAGGTCTTCGTTGTCGTCCCTCTCATGGCCGGGGGCGAGATGGTTGAAGCGGTCCAGGTGCTCGAGCAGTGCGGCCAGCAGAGGGATGGAGCCCGTCTCCTGCATCAGGCCCGCGTCTAGAGTCAGCAGCAGCACGATGGAGACCACCAGTTCTGGGAGCAGGACTCCTGCAGAAACACACATGGAGCAGTTAAGGCCAGCTAGCAAACACTACATCCACCATCTTCAGGAGAAAAGTGAAAAGGGATGCGAAAAAATCTTTTTTATGAAACGATGGATTGTGGGCTACTGCGAGATCAGAGCTTTACCGGTGAGATCCCCCTCGATGATGCGGGACACCTCCGCAAAGTGACGGTGGCCGTTAAAGGCGATGCTGGTGGCCACGGGTAGGATGTCTCCAATGTGGGTACTCAGCAAGGCAATGTACTTCTTCAACAGAGAGCCCACTCCCAGAATCTCAGGGTGCGTCAACGCTGAAACACAACACAACAACTTCTTAACAAATCCAAATGAGATCAATTATGACTAGAAATCCGAGACAGAAAGGAAATGGAGCTCTTGGTCCAACGGTGTGTTTGCTGGTCCCCAGCAGGGTGCGTGTACTCACTGTATCCCCCCACTCCGCTGCTGCCGTTCACCCCCACGTACAGCCTGCACACCAGCAGTCTCTGGAAGCGCAGCAGCAGGTCCAGGGAGGCCGAGCGCTCCTTCATCCCCTGCTCGGCGTCCTGGCAGTGGCAAACGCGGCGGGCCACGTCCTTCAGCCTCGCGACGGTCTGGGACGCGATGTTCCTGCACACCACGTTACTCATCAGGGAGCATCGAGAGTGGGGGAAGCAAGAAGCCAAGCAAACCCTCCACCCACAGCTACTCCACCCTCCCCCTCCCGAATGCGCCAGCCCCACGGGCGGGTGAAAGGGCAGAGGTGCGCGTGTGCAGCATGGCGGGGGCGGTCAGAACCTGAGCAGCTGCTGGACGAGCTGCACCAGGGGCAGACTCTGCTTGCTGGCCGACTCGTAGATGCCGGTGTTGATGAGGTCCTTGTCCAGGGTGGTGCGGCAGCGGTGCTGCGTGGAGGCGTCCGCCTCCTGCTCGTCGATCTCCTTCTCCTTCTGCGCCTCCTTTTTGGCCTCGATGTCCTGACGGACCATGAACAGACACGCACCGTTTTAGAAGAGTTTTTAAAATAAAAATTAGTGCTGTCAATTCCAGGTGCCGCAATTAAAAGTCCTCACCAGGATTTTGCTCAGGCTTCCTGGATTGTGTTGATTCCACTAATTTTACCTGGATTGCTAATTAGAAAATCTAGCAAGCTAGAGCAAAATCCTGGTGAGGACTTTTAATCGCGGCACCTGGAATTGACAGCACTAATAAAAATATATCTTCCATCAACGCTACACAAAGAAGCAGCTCTCAGGATGTGCCCCGTCTGCGAGGGTCTCCCCGTGTCATGGCGGAGGGGATAAGGAGCTGCTGGGTAATGGAGACCCACCTGGATTTCGGCGGTGATGGCAGCACTCAGCGCAGACTCCAGCCCGCCGTCCGCCATCAAGCTGCTGACCAGCAGGTCGATCATGAATCGTCGGCCTGGACTGACGGCCATCTCACTACCGGAGGCTGAGAACACAAGACGAGTCACTGCACTCTCCGTACAGACCCATAATCACTGTGTTACCAAATAAGTCTTATGCAAAAAGTAACAAAATATTGATGCTACTGATACTGATGCTGAACACAAAGACGTCTGATCGCTCCTTGCTGCAGGACGAGTTCTGCATATCCCGCACTCGGGACCGGCTGACCCGCGAGACCCACCTGCGTTGGGCAGCAGTGAGGACAGGGCCCTGGCTCTCTCCTCAGCGGTGGGCAGTAGCACTGACCAGCCACTCTGGAGCACGGCCTGAGCGGCGGTCTGCACGGTGTTGAGCACCCCGGCGTTGCTGGCCAGCGTCACCACCGTCTGCTTGAGGTTGTTGAGCAGGCCGCTGCCCAGGCCCAGACCCAGTTCCTCCGGGTCCACCTGGTTACTGATGGCAGCGTGGAGCTGGGGGGGGGCACAGACGGGGAGGTTGAGGGGCACTGAGGGTGGCGGTGTAGAACAGGCGTGGCCGACGGGTTCGTGAGGCCGGAGCTGACCTGAAGTCTGAGCAGGTTGAGGGTGGCCACCACCATGCACTCCTTCTCCTGTGGGGGGGGCCAGTCGGAGCTCCCGTCCATGTCCTCGCTGACCTGCCGTAGCAGCAGGTCCAGCTGCTCAAAGGTCACGGGGCACACGTCCACCACGAAGGGCACACGCAGGCCCACGGACCACTCCGAGCACGAGGACCATGCGAAGCTCTGACACACACACACACACACACACACACAACACAGGGCCACGTCAAAAATGTTAACAGACCGTGATGTGAAATTCAGACCCTGCACTCTAAACCCGATCAGTTCAGTATTAATCTCAGAGATTAAATCCCAGGGATTAGGACGGCAGTACCTGGCCCGGGCCGCAGGAGATGCCCACTATGTGCTTGGAGTTGAGGCCTGGCAGGGCCTTGGGCTGCTTCTTGTTGGAGAAGAGCGTGTCGAAGTGTTGCAGTTTATCATTGCTGCCCCAGCTGTGGACCTCCCCGTCGTCCATCAGGGCCAGACAGTGCGTGGAGCCCACCGCTATATCCACAACCTTCTTCCCTGGAGGTCAACGGGTGGAGCACGAAAACGTCAGATCACAGAGAACATTGTGAAATGGCAGCGTTAACAGTGCAGCCTCCGTGTATTAAGGTGTATTTGCAGAACAAGGATAAACACACACAAGCAAGAACTGGAATTATTCAGTTACAAGATATATTTATATAAGCCTCATTTACATACAGAGCTAACTGCCAGCAGTCTAACAGTGCAGTAGCAGAGGGATGTTAGGACTACATTATAACAAGTTGCATCATACAAAGTCATGGTTCTCATTTGCATATCCAGCCTGCTTAGGTGTAGGAGTTCACTTGGCTCTGCTGGCGTTATTTTCTACACTGTCTGCAGAATGTTCTTGTTGTTTGGGTCATCTGTTGTGTGCTTATAGTCACCGTGTTCACCAGTGTAACGACCTTGTGCTCCATCTCCACTGTGGTACAATTTATGGACCGATGGTCAGACAAGATTGCAGTTAGCTGGTGACCCTATTTTAAATGTGGATCTAGCAAGGTGCAGTAAGATCTTCCCCCACTACAAGCAGACCCGCAATTTTTAAAAGGACGACAAACAAAAGCCTGAGTAAGTGTTCATGGGGCTCTCTCTGAAGTGTGTTGGACCCGTGAACTGGACCCGTGCACTTTTGGGCCGAGCGCCTGGATAAAGAGTCGTACGTCATTCACCACTGACCAATCAGGGTTAAGGATGCCTTCTCTGCTCATGCAAAATGGAGGAAGATCTAGTCTAGCTGTTTAACACCTAGC
>NC_135218.1:15471857-15473063 GCF_052324685.1 Brachyhypopomus gauderio
GCACTCGTGTGTGTGTGTGTGTGTGCTTGCACTTTTGTGTGTGTGTGTGTGTGTGTTGTGTGCAGGGCTGCTGCAGACAGAAGATATTGGTGTGTTAGAAATCAATGTTGTATTTTAATTTTGATGTCAGTCATGCCTCACTTTGACCTCCAGGCCCTAGCGCTACAATTCTTTCCTTCTGCCTCTATTGGACAACATAATTTGAAATGGGTCTCAATGGAAATCTCCCATTGATCTGACCTGCCCTATGAATGTGACTCTACTGTAAATGGATAGGGTGTTTCTGCAGCAACAATAAAGTTCTCTCACGTTATATTCCGTTCTGTATAGTAGGGTTAGATCTGTCTGCTCCGCTGTTAGGGTCTGGTGGGGATCAGGGTGGAGGAGGGGATAGTGTAAACCACCCCTTTCACATGTAACGGTTATACATCTTAGCATGATACTCCCACATTACCTGAGGGAGAGAGTTTACAGGGGGCCGCACACGGCACCAAGCACACGTGTGTTGCACCGCCGCACAGCTCTTACCAAGCTTGTACAACTAATGGGGGAATTTTATGTCAAGCTGAGTAAGACATATATGTGACAAGAGTTTGGGTTTGTGTGTGTGTGTGTGTGTGTGTGTGTGTGTGTGAGAGAGAGAGAGAGAGAGAGAGAGAGAGCGAGAGAGAGAGAGGAGAGAGAGAGTGAGAGAGAGCGAGAGAGAGAGAGGAGAGAGGAGAGACGAGAAGAGAGAGAGAGAGACGAGAGAGAGAGAGAGAGAGACGAAGAGAGAGAGAGAGAGAGAGAGGAGCGAGAGAGAGAGCGAGAGAGAGAGAGAGATGAGAGCGAGAGAGAGAGAGAGAGGAGAGAGAGCGAGAGCGAGAGCCGGCTCCCCGGGGAGTGTCTTCAGGAGATGCCTTGTCATGGCCCTCCCTGCAGAAGCAGCTGAACTGCAGCCCTGAACTCCTGAACCGCCGCGCGGGCACCGCTGGAGTCCTCTGGTCTCCTTTGATGTGGGGAGACTCGGTCAGATCGTCGGAGGAGAGCCGTTTCCAGTTCAGTTCACTGGTGCACCGTGGCCCAAAACGTGACAGCCGGTCGGACTTTCCTGCGAAGGAGACGCCACTCTTCATTGTCTTTGTATCGGTGCGTCTCGACGCTGTTAAAAGGTTGAGCGCGGGGGTTACGGAGGGGTTAAAGGGAAACTCAGTGTCCATGAAGAGC